>NW_004754859.1:0-6429 GCF_000188695.1 Salpingoeca rosetta | reverse complement strand
GTGTGTCTCTCTCTCTGTGTGGTTATGGCTTGTCGCCCAAGCTTGTACACGACCTCCATCACCCTCCACCTCTTCTGGTCACTCCATCCATAGTCATGTGCTCACATGACGAACTGACGCATGCTGCCAAACCAACAGCTTTGTTCAGATGACGCGCGTGATTGAGCGTTCCTTCCATACAGAGTCTGCCATGGAGCGCCAGGAGTGGGTTGACGCCATCACGGGACTCAAGCACTCCGTATGTACTCCACCGCATTGCTCTCTCTCGTATGTGTGTGTGTATGTCTTTGTTCGATGCGGAAACAGGCTGGTTTGCTTGCCACCTGGCATACGTGAGCGCTTGCTTGTGCTCCGTACCATCACCCTCCCCAGTTTATTCTATCCCATCCAACTGACACGCTTCTACCATCGTCCTCGCCTTGTTCCACCACCACCACCACCACCACCACCACCACCACCACCACCACCACCACCACCACTCCTCTTTCCATGACGGACAGCTCGAGGGAGCCGGTGACTCGCGCGGCTCGCGGTCATCACACGACACCCGCGCCATGTCCTTCATTGGCGGCCGCCCAGAGCCCGCAGACATCTCCATGGACAGCTTCGAAATGCTCAAGGTTCGCCCCAGCGTGTGTATGTATGTGTGTGTGTGTGTGTGTGTAGGAGAGGGGGGTCATTGGATCATGGTAGCAGCGCCACATGTGATTACCTGTTCAGTCAGCCTGTGTCACACACACACACAGGCAGACACACACATACACATACACACGTTCTCTTACCTCACAAACGCACCCACTTACACTCATACACACCCACTTACACCCCATACACACACACGCACGCACGGCGCGTGTGTAGGTGCTTGGCAAGGGCAGCTTTGGCAAGGTGATGCTTGCCAAGCTCAAGTCATCGGGTGCCGTTTACGCGATCAAAGTTCTCAAGAAGAGCATGGTGCGTTTGTTGAGACGCACACGCACACACGCGCACACATGTGTAACAGACAAACCTTTGCTGCTCCTGCTGTGACTATTGTTTCCACGTGACCGTCATGCGTCGCTCTTGGTGGTTTATATGCATGTTCTGCTTGTTTTGTCCTAACACACACACACACACGCGCGCGCGCGCACACACATGCCGTCAATCACACCTCACGCGCACATGTCCCTGTTTTGTGTGGCAGATTCTGGAGAAGAACGAGCTGGCGCACACGTTTACGGAGAACTCCGTGCTGGCCAAGTGCTCGCATCCGTTCCTGACGTCGCTGCACTACTCGTTCCAGACACCAGACCTCCTCTGCTTCGTCATGGAATACGTCAACGGCGGCGAGGTGCACACGTGCTCACACGCTCGACGGTCATGTGGCGTGCTGCCGTGATGGCGTGTGTGTGTCGTGTGTGTGTGTGTGTGTGCGCGCGCGCGCGTGTGTGTGTGTCGTGTGCGTGTGTCGTGTGTGTGTCGTGTGCGTGTGTCCATGTGTGTGCGTGTACACGTGCGTGTGTATGCATGGGCTTCAACTTCCATACTGTTGTTGTCCCTGCCTGCTCTTCCCCTTCGTGAGCTCACCACCACTGCACCCACCCTCCCCTCTTGTAGCTGTTCTTCCACCTGCGCAAGGAGAAGAAGTTCAGCGAGGACCGCACGCGCATCTACATTGCGGAGATTCTGCTTGCGCTGACATACCTGCACGACCAAGGCATCATCTACCGCGACCTCAAGCTCGAGAACCTGCTGCTCGACGCCGAGGGACACATCAAGGTACACCAGCACGTGCGATGCGGTTGGCGTGGTGGCGTGGCAGTTGGTGTTGTGGTGCCGTGGACGGGGAAAGTTATTGGCGCTCGCAGGGCAATTTTATGCAACCTTAATTTGAGTGCTGTGTGTCTCCTTTGACAACGACAGGCGGTGCTTCCATTTGTCTCATCTCAGAACACTTCCTTTTAGGCGCTCACCTTCTCACTCACCCATTACACGCTTGATGCCACGCCATGGTTACGCCCTTCAGATTACGGACTTTGGTCTGTGTAAGGAGGAGATCACGTACGGCTCCACGACGCGCACCTTCTGCGGCACCCCAGAATACCTCGTGCGTTGGCCACCTGCTCGTGACGGTGGTGGTGTTGATGGCGTTGGGAGCAGGGCTGGAGTAGAGGGCTTTGGGGGGGGATTTGTGGTGCATGGAGAGTGGTACTCATTTCCGTGTGTGCAATGACGGCTTTTGATACTCACTCTTCCTCTTCACTCGTGTGTGTGTGTGTGTGTGTGTGTGTGTGTGTGTGTGTGTGTGTGTGTGTGTGTGTGTGCGTTGCATAGGCGCCTGAAGTGATTCTCGACTCAGACTACGGCCTTCCTGTCGACTGGTCAGTGAGCCGTGTGTGTGTGTGTGTGTGTGTGTGTGTGTGTGAGTGTGTGTGTGTGTGTGTGTGTGTGTGTGTGTGTGTGTGTGTGTGTGTGTGTGTTACATTCTCATTTACGCACCCACCCATACACATTCGCACTCGCACTCACTCATTCACGCTTCTTCACACACACACACACACACACACATTCACCCCCACTCTCTCTCACACTCACACTCACGCACTCACATCTTCTGACACGATATTAGGAGGAAAGTGACATTAACCGTTCCATTACTATACGCCCCCCACTTCGCGCACGCCAGATCGGAGTATTTATGCAACGAAAGGTGTCAACAATGATAAGTCTTCTCTCCCCCATCCGTTTCCAAGTAAGGTTTCGCTCTACCTGACGTGCGATATCACATGCACGACGTCAGCCTATAACCGCCTCAACACACTACACGCACTCACACACACACACACACACACACACACACACACACACACACACACACACACACACACACTTACGCACACACTCTCTCACACTCACACAATGCCTGCAACGTTGTGTCTGCCTTGTGAACAGGTGGGGCCTTGGGATTGTGATGTTTGAGATGCTGAGCGGAAAGCTTCCGTTCAACTCGCACGACTACGAGGAGCTCTTTGAGCTCATCATCACACAGGAGGTCGTCTTCCCGCCCATCATTGGCGACGTCGCCCAGGTCCGCACTTGCACCCCCGTTGCTTGCAGGCATTTTTTGGTCGTTGGTTGCGAAGGGCTTGTACGCTCGCCACTACCATGCACATTCTCTTGTTGATGCGATGCCCTCTCTCTTTTCATTACATGCCACTGTCCCGACGTATTTTTCCCTTGTCCCTTCACTCACGCACGGGTCAATCACCACGACCACCACTGCACATGCGTGCTTGTGTTTGTTTGTCTGCTGTACCGCTTTTGTGTTTGGTTGTGCGTGTGGTCGTTGCGTGTGTGTCGTCGTCGTGTGCGTGTGCGAGACAGGATCTGATTGGCAAGCTGCTGCATAAGGACCCTGCCCAGCGCATTGGCGGCGGCGCGCGCGACGGCCACGAGATCCAGGAGCACCCCTGGTTTGCATCCGTCGACTTTGACAAGCTCTACCGCCGTGAAATCCCAGCCCCGTTTGTACCACAGGTTAGATGGTTCACCAGCAGTAGTGACATTAGCAGTCGTGGCAGTCGTGGCAGTCGATACAGCAGTAGTAGCTGTAGTTGTATTTGTGTTGGTGGCAGTGGTCGTGTGTCAGTTTCTCTTGTGTCCTCCTGTGTTCTCTGTGCTGTTCTCTCCCTATTCAGTTTGGTTTGATCTTCTTTTTCCTCACCCCCAACACGCCATCACATGTCCCCACCCCCCAAACGAACAACCAATGTCCACTCTCAACTGCTAACCCCCCCCCATCCTCCTCCCTCTTCATCTCCCCTCTTTTGTCTTGTCTTGTGTTCCCCAGGTCAAGTCTGCCACGGACGTGTCCAACTTTGACGACCACTTTACCTCGGAGGCGCCGCGCCTGACGCCGCCCAAGCCCGGCGAGCTCGACGCAACATCCAGCAGCGCGTTCAAGGACTTTGACACCATCAAGCCCCAGGCTGACCTCTCGTGATGATCCAACGTGCTGTCGTGCTGTGTTGTAGCCAAGCTGTCTCCATGTGTGGCGGTGTGGCGTGCTTTGTCGTTGTGGTGGTGGTTGAGTGTGGAGTGGTTGTATGGCACCCGCCCCCTCCTCTTTCTTCGTCATTGTTTCACATCACACCCAACACACCACCCCTGTCCTTGTTCTCCTCCTTGTCTCCTTCCTACTGCTGGGTGGATCGGTTATCATCCCGTTTGTTGTGGCGGTCGTGCTTGTGTTTCTTACCCGCGCGCGTGCCTGCCTGCCTGTCTACCTGCACCTTTTTTTTTTTTGTGTGTGTGTATGTGTGCGTGTGTGTTCGAGTGTTTGTTTCGTGGTGCTTGAGTGCTTGTGCTTGTGGACTGCTTGCTTGCTTGTCTCGTCTCGTCTCGTCTCGTCTCGTCTCGTGTTGCTCATTTTGCTTTGCCTGGTGTGCTTGCCGACTGTTTGCGCAAATGAAAACGCATGTGTACGCATGTTATTTTGTTGTTATCATAAGCGACAGCGCACGCACGGAAGGGAAAGGGAGAGGAAAGGGCAATGCACACGAACAGACAGGCGTGCACGCACGCACGCACGCACACACACACACACACACACACACACACACACACACAAGCAAGAATAGACGCAGCTGACATTGCAACCCAAAGTCTCATAATCACCACAACAGGAATGCCAGTTCGTTGCAGAACACCGCCTATCAAGTCAGGCAACGTGCAATCGACAA
Source organism: Salpingoeca rosetta (assembly GCF_000188695.1). Lineage (NCBI taxonomy): Eukaryota > Choanoflagellata > Craspedida > Salpingoecidae > Salpingoeca > Salpingoeca rosetta. Next base: position 1,708 of record NW_004754859.1, on the reverse strand, counting down.
CAACTGTGACAGACAAAACAGCAAGCAAGGAAGCAGCTTCTATTCCGTTATGGGTCCAAATCAATTCACAAGGCCAAGACGGAAACAGTACCACGACATTATCACCATAGCACCACCCATGCTACTCCTGCGAACAACACACTTCCACCTCTTCATTCGTCGTGTCGACTTATTGTGCGGCGCATGTGCTACGCCCACTCGCCATCGTCATCCGTGTACTCGTCCTTCTCTTCGTCCTCCCTGTACCGCCGTCGCTGTTCCCGCTGGCGCTCCCGCACAGACTGCCGCGCCATCTGCTCCATGCCCATATCCTCCTCCTGCGTACGGTAGTTCTCCCGCGAAATCGCAACCGCCTTGATGGAATGGAAGGGGGTTGCGTGGTGGTGGTGATTTATGGTGATGATGGTGTGTAGGTGAATGCGTGCGAGTGTATGTGAACGTGTGAGCTTTGTTGGCAAAAGGTGGACCATGATGCAGATACCACAGACACACATACGCACACACAAACATACAAATACACAAACACGGAAACACAGACACACACACATACAAATACACAAACACGGAAACACAGACACACACACACAGACACACACACAAACAAGCACACACAGACACACGCAGACACACACACGAACACACACATGCAAACGACACGATGACACACACATACCTCGTCTCTGCTGCAGTTTTCGACGTGCATGATGAGGTAGTAGATGGACTCCATCAGGAGTGCAAAGAACAGCTGCGGTTCTTCAATCGGTGACACCTTAACATACTGATCAATGTCCTGTTATCGATAATGGTGGTGACGATGGCGGTGATGATGATTGCGAGTGTTGAGTTGATTTGCGAGGCATGCGTTGGGCGCAAACTGTACAGGGAACCCATACTATCAGCGAATGCATTCGTGTGGGTTCCCGCACGTGACACACCCTGAACACTACCCTCATCTCCGCTTTCCAACACCAACACCAACTCGTCCTGTCTGCGCGCGTGCGTGCATGTGCGTGTGCATGTGCGTGTGTGCGTGTGCATGTGCGTGTGTGTGTGTGTGTGTGTGTGTGTGTGTGTGTGTGTGTGTGTGTGTGTGTGTGTGTGTGTGTGTGTGTGCGTGTGTGCGCGCGTGAGTCTGTGTGCATACCACATCGCGTGCTGGCCCGCGGGAAAAGTCCTCGCCCAATCCATCGCGCTCCGCCCGAGTCGCCCGCCGGCACTGCTCTGTCAGCGGCGTCCTGAGGGACCCGCGCCGCAGGTCACGCACAAACTGGTGGTGGACGAGCGCGCACAACCATGCACATGAAGGTACAGACACGCGTGCACATGCACGCACGCACACAGAGCACACACACAGAGCACACACACGCACGCACACAGAGCACACACAGAGCACACACACGCACGCACACGCACGCACACAGAGCACACAGAGCACACACAGAGCACACACACGCACGCACACGCACGCACACAGAGCACACACACACACACACACACAGACAATCTCGTACCGGCATCGTCGTCACTGTCGGCAGCAAGACCGAGGACATCGTACACACCGACATGATCATCATCATCATCATTGTCATCACTGGAATCAGACATGGCATCCTTGTTCCGTGCCCCGCTGGTCGCTGGCCCATCTCCCACCTCACGGCCATCATCATCGTCGTCATCGTCGCCATCATCGCCATCATCATCATCATCG
>NW_004754860.1:2500-6574 GCF_000188695.1 Salpingoeca rosetta | reverse complement strand
ACGGCGTCGGGGGCTGCGTGACCGCCGATGTCGCCGACCAGGGCTGCGGGTACGCCGGCGCTCAGGACTACGGGAACGTCGCCGTTCAATGCTGCGGGAGTGACGGCGTTCAGGGCTGCGGGAGCGGCGGCGGTCGCTGTTGTTATGCTCTTCAGCACGCTCACCTCGCTCATCCTCGCTGCATGCACAGAACGTGTAACGAAACGAACGTTCATGAGGACCAGGTGACGTGGAGCACACTGAACGGCGGTGACATTGCTCAATGTGTGCATGCATGTGTGTGTGTGTTTATGTGTTTGTGCGTGTGCTTACGTGTTTGTATGTGGGCGTGTGCGTGTGTGTGCGTGTGTGTGCGTGCGAGTCCATGGTGGCGCATGGACCAAGCCCACACATGACGATGACGAGACGCAAGTAAGCCACGACAACATGTTACTCACAGGCGGTAACCAACTCACGTTTTCTGTGCAGGTGTTTCCGCCTTTGTGGATGAGCAAGGCCACCAAGAAGCAAGTGTTGGTTGTGAAACAAACGCAGGGCGTGAGCTGCGGTACACAGCTGGTACACGGCAGGTACACGGCAGGTACACGGCAAACAGCTTGCACTCATGGTCATGGTCGACACACAGTCACACATACGCACGCACAGACGTCACAGATACAGATGCACACATGCTCACACATGGACACACACACACACACACACACACACGAGAAGGAAAATTACACCACTCAACGACCATAGGCACACACACACACACACACACACACACACACACACACACACACACACACACACACACACACACACACACACACACACACACACACACACACACACACACACACACACACACGTGTCTCCACGCGAACGTCAGCGCGCATGAACGGACGTACAGGGTGAGGAGAACGGTGCCGAGCATTTCGTGGGTGAGGTGGAGGTGATGGATGTACGCGCGTGTGAAGTTTGTGCATGCGTAACATTGACATCCAGGAAGCAGCGGAGTCATGTCCGTCTGTCAACCGCAAGGCAGCGCAGCAGATGTAAGCCCGCGCATACACAGGCGAACAGATGGGAAGGAGGGGCAGGCAGGCAGGCGGATAGGCAGCTAGGCAGGGAAACACACACATACATACACATATACAGGCACAAACGAAAACACACACACAGACACACCTACACACACACACCTACACACACCTACACACACCTACACACACACACACACACACACACACACACACACCTGGTATTGGTCGGACCACAGGTCAATGAAGAGCGGGTTCGGGTTTGGGGCCTGTGGTGGCGTCTCAAGGTCGAGCACAAATGCATGCCCATCCTCTGCTTTCTCGTAGCAAAAATGGCTATCTGGCTCACACAACAGCCGCACGCACGATCGGAGATTGGGGGGTGAGAACAGCATTTTATCGTTGCGATGAGGCCATGGAGCACCAAACCGCACCAAACTGCACCGACATCATGGGCATCAAACTGCGAGCACGCAGGCATTGTGTCACTGCCTGCACGAACCAAAGAGGTCTGCCCCTGCTTCGATGGCGGCAATGATCTCGTCAAGACGCGAGATCCCGTGCACGAGCCGCGGCTTTGACGCAGGCAGCTCCTGGTGCACATTTGTGGAGGGCGAGGGGGAACGGTTGTTGTGGGGTGGCGTGAATGCACAGACGAAAGCAAGTGAGTGAGTGAGTGTGTGTCAGAAGGTGTATGTTTCAGTGAAGGGACGAGCACGGATGTACGAGTGAACGGAGACGCAATTCACACGCGCGTAACAGGACAGGCCGTGTTCATGGTCCCACCTTCATGCACTCAAGTGCGTTGAGTGTTTCCTGCGACGTTTCACCGGTGTTGAGACCCTCGAGCGTAAAACCTGCATGACCGCAAGTCATGGCAGTATGACATGGCTTGTTCAAAACATCAATCACACCAACACACACACACACGCACAAGCACACACACACACACACAAGCACACACACACACACACATACACATGCTGCGCGCACTATGTCACTCTGTCCTTCCCCTCGTTCACGCAAGGCGAGACCTTGGACGTTGGTGTCGGCGGCGAGGGCCTGCGCGGCCTGCTGGCGGATCTCTGGAGAGCGCCCGCCGACAATCGGCGCCCAGATCTGTGGTGTCGTGCTGGTTGTAGTGGTGGTGGTGCCCAGCTCATCGTGCAGCTGCTGCACGTAACGCGAGGTGCGCTGGACGGCCTTGCTGTTGTGGTGGCAGATGCACGGTTGTGGTGCACGTGAGCTGTGCGTTTGTCTGTTTGTGTGTCATGGTGCAGTCAACGCGGCACCCAAACAAAGAGTTTAGGCTGACCCTACTTCAACACGAACGGGCGAGCATCGCAGAAGAAATGATTGTGCGGAAGGGTTCAGGCGGCATGCAGTTGCAGACGTGGTCGTGACATCATATGGTACCCCCCCCCCCCTACGCGTACGTGTGTCGGCGGTCGCTGACGTGTGACGACTGAACGTCGGGCAGTGCAACGGCAATTGCCGGCGAGCACGCGCGAAGCAGCCTCGCATACAGCTTCGTGCCAACCTGCAGTGTGCGTGAGCGAGGACCGAAAGTGCATCTTGTCAGCAAATGCACTGTCCAGTGTGAAGGTCATCCTTGCTGGCAAGGACGATGCAAATGCAGACCCCTCAGAGTGTCACAGACATCATCAGTCCGTCCACAACGTACAGCGCGCACACACACTCACACACACGCACACACACACACACACACTCATTCACTCTCACACACACTCACACAGACACACTCACTCACACAGACACACACACACACACACACACACAGACACACACTCTCACTCACATGTTCTATCTAAGTGCAGAGTGGCACACCCACCTTTTGCCGGCCGACTCGGGTCCAGATGGAAATCTGTGAATCGGAGTTACGCTGATCTGGTGGCTGTCGTCCTGGCTCAAAGGCAGAGAAGAGTACGACCCCAGGCAGGTTGGCGAAGGAAGCATACGTGTCACCATACTTCTCCATGGTACTTGGACCAGGCTCCACCACGCTGGCGAATCAAAAGAGGGGTTGTACATGGGCAAGCGTGCGAAGTGACAGTGTGTTAGTGAGTGGTTGAGCAAGAGAGTGAGCCAGTGAGGCATGTGAATGCTCTTGGGCTGAGGTGGGTGATGATTGGTTGCATAGGAGGTAACTTACAGGCCGCCAACGGGAACGTGCATGACAAAGGGATCGGGAAGCGACTCCAGCAGGTCCCGCTGCAAGTGCCTTGGTGCTCCTACGTGCACATACGTGAAGAACCAAAAAAAAAAAAAGGGGGGGGGGGGTTCGTGGGGGTTGTTGCTGAATGTCAGTAGGCTGTGGATGATGATGTTGATGGTGATGATGGTGATGGTCGTGGAGGTGATGGTCGTGGAGGCGATGGTGGTAGGGGTTGTGCCGCGGGGCATTGCACATCATTACAAACCATCCACAGACACAAACACACACATACACACACGAAGGTACACACAGACACACACGAAGGTACACACAGACACACACACGACGCACACACAGACAGACACACACACACACACACACCTTGGTGCTCCTACGTGCACATACGTGAAGAACCAAAAAAAAAAAAAGGGGGGGGGGGGTTCGTGGGGGTTGTTGCTGAATGTCAGTAGGCTGTGGATGATGATGTTGATGGTGATGATGGTGATGGTCGTGGAGGTGATGGTCGTGGAGGCGATGGTGGTAGGGGTTGTGCCGCGGGGCATTGCACATCATTACAAACCATCCACAGACACAAACACACACATACACACACGAAGGTACACACAGACACACACGAAGGTACACACAGACACACACACGACGCACACACAGACAGACACACACACACACACACACACACACACACACACGAATGTACACTGACCCATGGAGCAGTGAAGCACCGCCGATGGGGTGGGCACGTTGCCCAGCCTGCCAAGCCGGCCTCCCTGACAGCACCGCTCCACCTGCAACACAAACACACAGCGTTAGGAAGCGCACACACATCAACAGTGACAATCACAAGCACACGCA
>NW_004754861.1:0-5039 GCF_000188695.1 Salpingoeca rosetta | reverse complement strand
ACACACACACACACACACACACACACACACACACACACACACACACACACACACACACACACACACACACACACACACACACACACACACACACACACACACGCACACGCACACGCACGCACGCACGCACACGCACGCACGTACGCACGCATCCCACTGACCATGACAGAGTCGTACGAGTCCTGTGACTGGATGGCAAAGAGGTTGTTGGCAATGTGCAGCGTGCTGAACGTGCTGAAGGCCAGCCCGCTCACAGCCTGCACCTGCTTCCACCAGAACAGCGACATGGCACCTGCGTTGTGTTGTTGTTTGTTGGTTGGTGGCTTTGTCTTGTTTGAACTGGTGTCTCGTTTATGGTGCACGTCATGCTGTCACTCGTTTCCTGATTCATTCAAGCCTCAACACGAACGTGCATAGCTTGCTTACAAGTCAAGGTAGTAGCCAGCCAATCACACAGGCACACACACACACACACACACACACACACACACACACACACACACACACACACACACACACACACGCACACACACACACACATACACACACACACACACACACAGATACAGGCAGACACAGACACAGGCACACACAGGCACACACAGGCACAAACATGCACACGTGTCAATGCTTGCGAAGCGCGTTGACGGCGCGAGCAGCCGCCGCCGCCAACAACACAGTATCCCCACCACCTTCACCCGCCTCTCCCTGCTCCTTCTGCAGCTGGTGCTTGAGCGCGGATACGAACGCCGCCGTTCCCGCCTCCTTCCCACCAACATGCAGCGCACGCAAGTCCTCAGGCACCTCCTCCACGCGCCCCGCGCACGACACAAACTCCATACCATCTCGCCTAAACTCTGCCATGGGTCCGTCGTTGCCACTGGGGGCATCGCCAATCGCCAGCGCTCGCCGCACGTCCAGCGGCCGCGTACAGAACCGGTACGGCGACACACCCGAGCCATCACCACAATCACCACCATCGTCACAATCACCGCTGCCGTCTGTTTGCTGCTGCCGAACGTCGGCTGTGCTCGTCGCTTCACAACAGCCACTCTCACAACAGCCGTGCTCACCATCGCAACCATGGCTACCCACCCCACAGCAGCCACTGCTTCCTCCATTGCTGCAATCTGCGCGGTCCACACACCCGATATGGGCGCCGTGGCGACTGCGGCGCAGCCAGCCGATGGGGGTGGCCTTGTTCACGCCCAGCTTGAAGAACCACACGCTATTTGGTGCAAAAGACACCTCAATGCCGTGCTGCGCGCACAGGCGCTGCAGATCACCAAAGTACTTGTCTGCCACCGCACGTGGTACGCCCATCAGTGTCATCGACGACGGGTACACGCCAGCGTTAGCGTCACTACTCTTCTCCAGATGCTGGCGGCGGCTGTCAGTGCTGCTGCTGCTGCTGCCGTTACTGTTGTTGTTGTTGTCGTTGCCGTTGCCGCTGCTGCTGCTGTCATTGTTGTTGTTGCTGCTGCTGTTGCTGTTGTCACTGCTACAGCTGCCGTCTTTGCCGCTCTCGAGTTCAGCGATAGCGATGGCAGCGGCATCAGGGACCGAGGAGCAGGAGAAAAGCACCTCGTTGGTGTCGCACAGCACGGCGCCTGGCGTGGTGATGAGCTCTTCCGTGACGACGGCGTCGGCGCCGCCAGGGTGCTCTGCGATGCGCGCACACAAGCGGGAAAACGGCTCCTGATACTTGTCGCTGAGGAGGTGGATGAGCGCTGGATCTGCAGCCATGTCGGTGTACAGCTTGCGGAGGATGGCCAGGATCCGAGGCTTCACAAAAGCTACCTGCTGTGGTGTGAGACACGTCCCGCCGCTCACGGCCGATCTGATGTAGTCCTTGCTGTACACGATGTCGCCGCTGTCGCAGTGCCCCGTCACAAAGGCAGCGCCGGTGCAGGTTGCCATTGCCACCTGCCCAGCGCGACGGTACTGCGGCGGGATGTGGTCCCAGAACTGTCGGCGCGCGCGCGTGTGCGCTGTTGTGTTGAGCAGGATGCACCCGCCATCCCGCAGCCACTGCAGCACGGGTTCATAGCACGGGGATTCCTTGAGCGTCGGGTACAGTCCGCTCTGCGGTCGCTCCACCAGCGTCGAGTCCATGTCGCACACCAGCACCATTCCATCACAGCACCCTCGACCACTTTGCTTTGCCTTCTTCACATCATCACCACCACCATCATCGTGGTCGTTGGTGACGCTGCTGTCGTCGTGGTGCCTTCTTCGCCTTGCCATCACCAGCGACCGTGTTTGCTGAAAAGTGGTGTAAATCTTTGTTTAAACTTCGATGGCGCGCAAACGTGTCCGCGCCGCTCTCCACACAAATCTCATCTTCTCTTGAACACAACGAGCAAGCAAGACGCAGGGCGACAGTGTGTGTGTGTGTGATACGTGCGCAGACACATCCACAAGCAACACACACACACACACACACACACACAGACAGACACACACACAGACCGACCGACAGACAGACAGACAGACACACACACACACAATGGCTGACGATGGTGTGATTGTGTTGAGCAGCGATGACGAGGAGGAGCAGGAGCAGGAGCAGGAGTCGTGCATCAAACTGGACAGCAGCGTGGAAACCCTGCTGGTGGAAGGCGACGATGACACGCAGGATCTGCCCATCATCGACCTGGATGGAACAGCCGACTCCTCCACAACATCCACTTGCACCAGAAGTGGCAGCGTGGTGCCTACACCGGCGAACGTGGACACCACACCTGGATTCTCCTACCAACCGCACATCAGCACCTCCACCCCATTTCGTGCTTTGTCCATGTCACTCGCAAATTCACCAGCCACAACTCCAAACACAAGCAAAACCACAACTCCAGCCACAACAACGACGACTCAGCTGCCGCCGCCGCCGCCTCAGCAGCAGCAGCAGCAAGTACAGCAACAGCAAACAGTGTCGCCGACGACGGTGTCTTCCACAACAACAACAGCAGCAACAACAGCAGCAACAGCAACTGCGGTGACACAGCCGTGGTCAATTTCCAGATCAAGGGTGACCAACGGCAAGGCTGATGCGGCTCAGCGGACACTGGCATTCAACAACAACGACCAAACCACTCCCTCCTTTGTGCCCTTCTCAGCAACAGCACCAACAGCAGCAACATCATCAGCAACAGCATCAGCAGCAGCATTCATGGCCTTCAAGAGCAGTGCGACAAAGCCATCCTCGTCACCTCTGTTGGCGCCCGTTCGCACTTCTTCCCCACTCATGAAGCTGCGAGGCCACAGCGAAGCCAGCAACGACACAGACGATGAGTTGCCGCAGTGCCTGCCACTTTGGTCGTCGGTGAAGCCGACAGGGACAGTGGTTGCCCCCAACACGGCCCAGTCACCCACAACAACCACAACCCAATTAACAACTGCAGCCCCAACCACGACGACGACGACGACGACGACGACGACCACGACCACCACGACACCCACGACGGCATCATCGACAAGAGCAGCAGGGGCGGTGAAGGTCAAGCAGGAGAAGCCATTGTCGGGAGCAACACTGCCTGCGTCCAGCTGCAATGCCGCTACTTCTACTGCCATGAGTGGCGGAGTGGTGGTGAAACAGGAAGCGCTAACAACCCCTGTCAAGACAACCCAGGCCGTATCTGCATCAGTACCAACTACAGCATCCACAACAACAACAGCTGCGACAACAACAGCAACAACAGCGACAGCTACACCAACAACGACAGCAGCCACGACAAAGGCGGTGGCAACAAAGGCGACTCCTCCGCCACCACAGCGCCGGCCATATCGGGGGTTGGCGCAGACGTGGACACTACCGCGCACCGCAACCTTTGGCAAGGCATCGCACCTCGTCCCCGTCGCACACGTTGCAGACCTGTACCAGGCGATTGACATGACGCTGAGCAACCCGACCCTCCCGGCCGCGTATCTGTCAAAGATGTCACCAACTGTTGCCTTTTTCGAAACAGACAAACTCCTGGCCAGCGTTATGGTGCGTGTGTGATTGTGTGTGTGATTGTGTGTGTGATTGTGTGTGTGTGATTGTGCGTGTGAACATAATTGCGACATCGATCCATTGCGCACTCATACCTATATGTGTGTGTGTGTGTGTGTGTTGTGCGTGTGGCTGCAGAACACGCTTGAGAATGCTGGTGCGACGCATGAACCCGAGCTCGCTGTCCTCCGCTATCTCGACGCCTTGGCAGCGCTGCAGGTGAGGTGGTGGAGGAGAGAGAGAGAGAGAGAGAGAGGGAGGGAGATGGATTGCAGCTGTTGGTGCGTCATACTCACACGTATTGTGTTGTGTTGTGTTGTGTTGTGTTGTGTTGTGTTGTGTTGTGTTGTGTTGTGTGCGTGCGTGTGTGTGTATTGTGTTGTGTTGTGTTGTGTTGTGTTGTGTTGTGTTGTGTTGTGTTGTGTTGTGTGTGTGTGTGTGTGTGTGTGTGTGTGTGTGTGTGTGTGTTTCTTCAGGCTGCGCTGTATTGGCCGAAGCGGCGGGCGATGGGACCGTCTGTGCGCACGTGTTTGTGGAGAGCACTGCGTCCACTGACGCGCCCATCCAATGATGATGATGATGATGATGATGATGATGATGATGATGATGATGATGATGATGATGATGATGATGATGATGATGATGATGATGATGATGATGATGATGAGGGAGGGTTGAAGGCAAAGAGGCGATCAACACGACGCCGCCGGCGCGTGAACTACAAAGAGCAACAAGTGCAGCCAGAAGGCAGTAGTGCAGACGACGACAACAGTAACAGTGACGATGACGATGATGATGATGAGGAGGAGGAGGAAGAGGACGGGTCCCCTGCGAGAAAGCGGGCGCTGGTGACGCGGCGGCGGGCACGCGGAACCAAATCAACACAATCCGCACAACGCAGAGGTCGAGGTCGAGGTCGAGGGAGAGGGAGAGGTAGACGGGGAAGGGGGAGGACAGGAAGAAGGATGAGCACTGGTGACGATGAGGACGAAAGCGAGGAGGAGACAACACAACGCAGCAACGGCAGTGACAGTGACAGCGATAG
>NW_004754862.1:0-6704 GCF_000188695.1 Salpingoeca rosetta | reverse complement strand
TTTTGAAAGGAGGATACATTGAGGAGAAGGGTGCGCGCGTGCGTGCGTGTGTGTGTGTGCTGTGTGTGTGCGCGCGTGCGTGTGTGTGTGCGTTCGTGTGCCTCGCATGGGACTTGCTTCCCCCAACACCAACTCACGCCCTCTCCGACATTGCCACCGCCAGCATCGAGGACGTCAAGTCTGTTGTGCGGCGACGGTTTCTGCTGCGGAATCTCGGCCTTGAGGTCTTCTTCCGCTCCGGCGACACGCTCTACCTTGCGTTCCAGAACAAGGACGACAGGTGCTGCAATGTGGAGACGGTGATGGCTGCGGTGACTGCTGCCACGACGGCAGTGAGTGAAACGTAACTCAGCAGGCTGTGTTGGAGGCTGTGCTCACGGGTGTTCGTGCGTTGCTTGCAGGGATGATTTCTTGACGGCACTGCTGCGCCAGCCATGTCTCAAGCTCGAGGAGGACAGCAAAGTAAGCCCCTGTGTGTGTGTGTGTGTGTGTGTGTGTGTGTGTGTGTGTGTGTGTGTGTGTGTGTGTGTGTGTGTGTGTGTGTGTGTGTGTGTGTGTGTGTTGCACTAGCAGCACCCATCAACAGCACCTTTTTTTTTTTTTTCACGACCACATGTGCTCCCGCCCACTGCCCGACCACCAGGACAACGTGATGATTGCGTGGCAGAACGGGGCCATTTCCAACTTTGATTACCTCATGTACCTCAACAACCTCGCAGACCGCAGCTTTACTGACCTCGCACAGTACCCGGTCTTCCCCGTGAGTTTTTCCGGCTGATCATGGCTGTGCGCACGTGTATGTGTACCTGTGTGTCCGTGTACATGTGTCTGAATGTCCACATGTGAGTGAGTGTGAGCGTATGCCCTCGCCTAGAACTCTCCATTTCCTCACACGCCCCGGTGCCTGGATCTGCAGTGGGTGATCAAGGACTACACGAGCGACACCCTCGATCTCGAAAATCCAGAGACGTTCCGTGACCTCTCAAAGCCAATGGGTGCGACGTGTGGGACGTGTATGTGTGTGTGTGTGTGTGTGTGTGTGTGTGTGTGTGTGTGTGTGTGTGTGTGTGTGTGTCGGCGTGATGTACGATTGTGCATATGCACGCGTCTGTGTTTTTGCGTGTGCCTGTGTCTGTATGCACGTGAGTCGTGCATTCAGAACCCCTGTTGCATTCCCTTCCACCCGCGCGCGTTCCTTGTTGACATGCCCATATTGACTGCCCCTCAGGCGCGCAAAACCCGGAGCGACTCAAGGACTTCATCAACAGATACAACGTGAGTGTATTCTGCTCCTTCTTCTTGTGTACTTTCAAGTGTCAGTTGTCTCTCTCCCAACCCCTATGTGCTCGTGCGCCTCATCCACTACCACCACCACCACCACCACCATCATCATCATCATCATCATCACCCACCACGAAGGAGATGCCGGCTCCCAAGTTCCATTACGGCACACATTACTCCACGCCAGGATATGTCCTCTTCTACACACTTCGCGCAGCGCCAGAGTATAGCCTCAATCTCCAGGTGGGAATGCTTGTGTGTGTGTGGGTGTGTGTGTGGGTGTGTGTGTGTGTGTGTGGGTGTGGGTGTGGGTGTGTGTGTGTGTGTGTGTGTGTGTGTGTGTGTGTGTGTGTGTGTGTGTTGATAGCCTTGCGAAGCTGGCCCCATCCTTCCTTGCTCACAACAACCGTTCTACGTTCCCAACACACATGTACACACGGCAGAACGGCAAATTTGACGCTGCGGATCGCCTGTTCCGGTCCATCGCAGACACGTGGAACAACGCATACTCAGGTGTGACACTCGTGCAGTGTGAGGATGAGGGTAATGGGGGAGGGGGTGCACGGTGTGGTCTTATTCGCTCGCCTGGAGTGTTGCACGGCCCGTTGTTGCTCCGCCTGCCACTTGCTTGCTGGCTCCAGACCTCGCCGTCACCTTTCCCTTGCTCTTTGCCTGCAGGCATGGCGGACGTGAAGGAGTTGATTCCCGAGTTTTACATGCAGTCCACCGATTTCCTGCTCAACCTCAACAACCTTGACCTCGGCGTCACGCAGCGCGGCGAGCGGGTACGCTGAAAATGTGGGGTTCCATCAGTGATTTGCTGGAATGTTTGTGGAGGTGGTTGTGGAAAAGCTTGCTTCCTTACATACGCGCTGCCGTCATTTGCAACAGGTTGGCGACGTGATTCTGCCGCCATGGGCCGACAGCGCAGCTGACTTTCTGGCCAAATGCCGCGAGGTACGTGTGTGTGTGTGTGTGTGTGTGTGTGTGTGTGTGTGTGTGTGTGTGTGTGTGTGTGTGTGTGTGTGTGTGTGTGTGGGTGTGTGTGTGTGGGTGTGTGTGTGTGTGTGTGTGTGACTCGTGAGTTTTCGTTACAACAGTGACGTTGTACACATGATCTAACGTGTTCCCACCGCCATCCTTTGTTGCCTTTGGTGTCCAATGCCCCCTTTTCCCCATCAGGCGCTGGAGTGCGACTATGTGTCGCAGCGCATACACCACTGGATCGATCTCATCTTTGGTTACAAGCAGACCGGCCCGGAAGCCGTCAAGGCACACAACCTCTTCTATTATCTCACGTGCGACCGAAACGGCGTGTTCGTGCTTTGTGTGTGTGTGTGTGTGTGTGTGTGTCCATTATCCTAGCCTTAAATCCTTCCCGCTCGCGCAGACAACGCGGCGGCCAGCTAGAGTAACCGGCATGATTTACCCTTTATCCGCTTAGTATAGGCGCTTAGGATTGGGCGGGAAATTAGGACGGTTAAGTAACCTATCTAACGACGTCGCTGTGAGCCTAATAGAAGTCCTCGGCAACCTGACCGGAATTATGACTAAGGCGTAACAAGCTACCGATGAGCACTATGCTCTATGATTATCCTGTAATTGTCTTGGTCCAAGTCCGCACGTTTGCGGCCCTAGGTCATGCTTTTAACCAGTACTGGCCTTGGTCATGCGAGCTGATGCCTAATCTCACGTACGTGGGATAAGGAAGTGAACACACAGTGTTGTGTGTGTGTGTGTGTGTGTGTGTGTGTGTGTGTGTGTGTGTGTGTGTGTGTGTGTGTGTGTGTGTGTGCCCTTTGCTGGACAACTTTCCTCACCTGTGCCATGTGTCCGACACCTCACCTCAGCTATGAGGGCGAGCTTGATCTGGATGCCGTCTCGGATCCCGCCGAGCGAAAGGCGTTTGAGGTGCAGATTATGGAGTTTGGGCAGACGCCGCGCCTCCTCTTCAGCGTTCCGCACCCGCAGCGAAGGTATCGTGTTGTTTTGGACACTTGTTCTTCGGGCGAGTCGGCCGTTTTACCAAGCGAGCATTCTGCCCTGCGCGCTTGCTGTGAACTTGTGCTTCACCACACACACACACACACACACACACACACACACATTTGCACACACACACACACACACATTTGCACACACACACACATTCACACACACACACACACATACATTCACACACACATTCGCACACACGCGCGCGCCATGTGCAGACTGCCGTGCGTGCAACGGCCGCTCGGTCCTGCAGACGCATCCGCTCCCATGGATGAGATGACGGGTGACGCTGTACCATCGCTGGACGAAGACGACGACGAGGCGGGGACTCACGCTGACGACACCACCGACCACGGGGACGATGCCGGCGTTGTGACGAAACACCTGGAGGTTGACGTGCCCTTGGTGGTGGAACAGCAAACGCCGTCCGCGGTTGTCGACTGGAGTGTGATGCTCAACCTGACACACATGGCGACGCTGCCCATCCACCGCGAAGGCATCACGGGCCTGGCCCTCTCACACGACAGCAACACCTTGTTCTCCGTCTCTCAAGTACGTCACTGCATGAGTGCGTGAGGTGCGAGCAGATGTCGTCATACAGCAAGTGTCACACTCGTTAAATCGCGAAACCACACACACACACACACACACACACACACACACACACACACACACACACACACACACACACACACACACCTGCTCCCGCGCAGGATTCGAAGTTGAAGGTGCACGATCTGCGGAGTCACGAGGAAGTCATCGGCCAACGCATCGGTGACTCGTCCCTGTCGGCCGTCCTCCTCTTCCCAGACAACGACGTGCGGTGGCTGCTCTCTGGCCGTGAGCGTGTGTGTGTGTGTGTGTGTGTGTGTGTGTGTGCGTGTGTGTTTGTGTGTGTGTGTGTGTGTGTGTGGTGGTGGTAGTCGGGCTTGTGTTTAGACGCTGGGCTCACACAAAAAAAAATGCGCGCATTCTTGTGTGTTTTCGTGTGCAGACGCTGTTGGTTGCGAGTTGGGACAGCTGCTTGTATCTCTACTCCGTCGAGCTTGGCAGTGTCCTGTCTCAATGGCAAGGTGATATGGATGTGAGCTGCATGCGGTGTTTTGATTTCTTGGCTTCTTTCCTCCTTTCCACCCTTCCACCCTTCTGTTTTCTTGCTTGATTGCTCGGCAGTCGTGCATGCCCTCAACTCTTATTTCACTGCCACTGTGTATGCACAGCGCACCACGATGCCGTGTCGACGGTGAAGCTGTTCAGATCAAGCGACGACAACAGGACTGTCACCGTCCTCTCCGCTTCTTGGGATGGATCCATCAAGGTTTGAACTTTTCCGGTCACGCATATTCTTTCATCGTGTCCTGCAGCCTGTCTGCACTCCTTGCCCGTGCTGGTGCTTGCGGTTTCTCGTGCGCTTATGGCAGTCGCCAAGGTGTCTCGGTACTTTGGTCATCCTCCGTGCATCTCGTTCTCACGTGCGCACTCCATTTCTCCTCCCCGCCCTTGATCAGGTGTGGGAGCTTGAGAGTGACGGCACGACGTGGTCCTACGTGTGCGTCTCTGATCTTGGCGAGCACGCTGTCGACATCACGGCGCTCGCCGTCCATCCGGAACGGCAACTGGCCATCAGCGGCGACAATGTGTGTGTGGGGGGGGGAGGGAGGATGCTTGGTCATGGACGATCGTGCTGGTGGACGTGGGTTGTTTGACTTTCAACAGTCGTGTGTCATTCTGCTGCTGCCACATACACTCACTTACACTCACTCACTTGCAAACAATGAACACACACAAACACACACACACACACACTCACTCACTTGCAAACAATGAACACACACACACACTCTCTCTCTCACTCACTCGCATCAGGAGGGGCACATGGCTGTGTGGGACTTGGCGGATTACACGGAGCAGCGGAGAATATCCGATCTCCATTTCCAGGCCATCAACGACCTGTGCTTCACACCCGATGGAAAACGCCTCATCACTTGCTCAAGTGACTGCACGCTCAAGGTTGGTAGGGGGGACAAAAGAGGTGTAAACGCTGGGAGGAGGGAGGTTGTTGTTGGTTATTCTGCTTTGTGGACTGTGGGCTGTGCTTCCATTCTCGCTGTCGTCGTCATCTCACCAGCAGCCACGCCGCACGCACGTACAGGTTGTGCTGCTGGACTCGCTGGTTGAGGCGATGGTGGTCACCCTGGACCAGGAGCCGCACTGCATCGCAACAGATGGTGCGATATTGTGTGTGTGTGTGTGTGTGTCTGTGTGCGTGTGTGCGTGTGTCGTTTGCTGTCGTACAGAGTTGAGCTCATTTGCAAGCGTGTGGTTGTGCAACGCATTCAGGGACCTTTATTCTTGTGGGGTGCGAGGATGGAGCCATTGAACTGTGGGACTCCACGCATCGCACACTCGTGCAATCCTTCCGTCAACACAAAGGTGAGTGAGGGGTGGGCATTGGCTTACTAAAGGGGGAAGGAAGGCTTCGGTCGTGTTTGATCATGTGTATGATTGCAGGTGTAGGTGTGAGTGAGTGCAAGAGTGCATCTCCATTCACTGTCAACCCAACTGTCAACCCGCTTGTGCTCACACACACACACACACACACACACACACACACACACACACACACACACATACACACACAGCTGCTGTGCGGGCGATTGCTGTTGCTTCGGATGCGTCGTGCGTGGTGTCTGGGGATGAGGATGCGTGCTTTACCCATTGGATCGTGCAAGATGCTGACAGCGAAACGGATGTGTTGTCTTCCTTGTAGCTGCCGCGTCGACGCATGTGGTGTGTGTGTGCGTGTGTGTGTGTGTGTGTGTGTGTGTTGCTGTTCGCGTCAGTACATAGTCAATCTTGGCGAGGAGGATGAACCAAAGATGTGAAAGAGAGAGAGAGAGAGAGAGAGAGTGTGTGTGTGTGTGTGTGTGTGTGTGTGTGTGTGTGTGTGTGTGTGTGTGTGTGTGTGTGTGTGTGTGTGTGTCGCAAAGCAACGCTGAGGGCAAGCAACAAGAGAGAGGGAGACACGCCACGACCTTCGCGCCACGAAGTGGAAGCAACCCAGCTCAGCAGCAAAGGAAAAGAAGAAGTAAACCAAGCCAAGCACAAGAGAAGAGAGAAGAGGGAAGTGAAGGAGAGACAGCACCACAGCAACCAGCGCAGCACAGCAGCAACACAGCACAGCAGCCCCATATGGGAGAGGGAAAAAAAAAAAGGGAGAGAGCAACATCACCCGTGATTCCCGCCTGGTCACCCACGGCAGTACTGAACGGGCCAAACGGGCTTTAGCTTCCGCGATCGGACGAGAGCGCGGCGTGATCCCGTTGTTATGAAAGTTGCCAACAACATATGCAGACATGTAATTTTTCTCGGCAGATCCCGCGAGCCCACGCAAGAAAAGAAGAAAAATCGCGCACACCCCCCAAAAC
>NW_004754863.1:0-6773 GCF_000188695.1 Salpingoeca rosetta | reverse complement strand
GCACCGTCGTCGCTTTCGTGTGTGGCGCCACCGAGGAGGGCCTCGGTCAGCTCGCTGGTGGACATGGCTGATCACACCAATGCAGCGACGGGCGTCTGGCAAAAGCATATGTGCGTGCGAGTGTGTGTGGGGGGGATATGTGTGTGTGTGTGTGGGATGTGTTTGTGTGTGGTTGTTTCGTGTCATCAGGTGAGAAGATCACACCACATCACGCACACACACACACACCACATGACATTGACAAAAACACGGAAGATGGCTCGCACGCAAAGAACTGCAAGCGCAAGTGTGAATCACACCTTTCTGTACCTGTGCACGTCGGCTGTGTGTGTGTGTGTGTGTGTGTGTGTGTGTGTGTGTTTGCGTGTGTGTTTGCTCTCGTCTGAACGGCACTTCACCAACGATACAAACAAGGCGCAATCCATTCGCACACAGGATGAGAATGAGATCACATGCGTGTGCATGAGAGCAGGAAAGGAAGAACAACCAAAACGCACGCAGCATAACACAGTGAACTGCTCTTTGTTCGCAGCCCACACACATACACACACATACACACATGCACACATGCACACACAGGTGTGCACCAACACCAACCCCATCCCCGCATCCCATCTCCCACTTCGTTGCTCTTCAACTTGAGCCTCGCCCAACGCACACACTCTCTTCCGCCTGCCTGCGCATCACCACACACAAACAACCGCGAGCCCAGCTCACCGTCTGCCTGCTGTGTGCTGTGCGGATCCGGAAAATTAGGTGAGTTTCCCGGCTATTTTCCACAACGCAAGGGACGTTGAATCTGAACAGCACAAAAAGTATGAATGTCGGTTCAGTTGCCCTTTGCCAATTGCAGCCTGATCTGCGATTTGCACAAGCGTTTGCAGAAACTCCGTGTGTGTATTTTCGGGTGTCGTTGTCGTCGTCGGCAAACATGCATGGGCATGCTCGAGCAGTTCGCGGACTCGTTGTGGCGCCAATGGCTGACATTTACATTTTCATTCGCCACCACCACCGTCATCAAGGTTTTCGAACACACACAAACACGCACGCAAGCCAACTCGCACACACACGCAAGCAAACACGCAAACGCGCTCCTCCTACTTCGCGCCTTGGTCAGCATTGCGCGTTGTTGGTTGGTTGGTTGTGCCGCCAAAACTCGACCGTTACCCCTCAAACGAAGCAAGCACAAAAAAACCACAAGCGAAGCAAAGCAAGCGCACACTGGCCAAACAAGCAAACCAAAGCACACACGCCCTTCCCGACCAGCCAACAGCGCCAAACACCAGGAGACCGCGCAAGCCCGCGCGCGCGCCCCAAATATCATCACCAGCTCGCCAAGCAAGCAAGCACAAACGAAGCCACGCCCCAACCTGCCACACCCGAACAAAACAAAAACAAAAAAACCGCCACAGCGCATCCTTCCTTCCATTCAAACACAAACAAAAACCGCCACACAACACCCACCCGAGAATAGCTGCTGCGGCTGCGCAACATCTTGCAACAACCGACCAGGCCCGAGAGCGAGCGCGCATTGATACGTTCACATCAGCAAACCCCACCTCAGCACCCTCCCCTCCACACCATCATTGCCTTTCTTCGCCTCAGCTGCCCTGTCGCGAGCCATTGCCGCCCAATTTCCCCGCCGCGCCTTCTCAATTCCCAACATCGCCGTGCCGTGCCTTGCTTTTGGTGATTGCGAGGAAATTTCCGTGAGCAACACCAACCACCCACGACAGCAACCCAGCAGCCAACAGCAGCAGCAACAGCAACAGCACGAACCCGTTTGCATTTCTTTTCCCAAGGAAAGCAAAGAAGGTGAGCGTGCAGTGGAACCCACCTTGCCAGCTTGCTTGTGTGCTGCTGTGCTGCTGTGTGATGGTGGGAGAACCCGACCGTGTGCGTGCGTGTGCATGTGTGTGTGTGCATGTGTGTGTGCATGTGTGTGTGCGTGTGCGTGTGTGTGTGTGCGTGCAACTCCCAACAGCCAACTCCCAACAAGCATGAAGCAACAAGTGCACATGACATGATGATCATCTTGTTCCTTCTCTTTTTTCCACATGACAAACGTGTTCCTTCTCTTTTCCACATGCGACGCCCTTGTGCTTTGTTGTTCTTCCTCCTTTCCCTCGTTCTTCCTCATCCTCCTTCCGATTCCGTGTCCACTTCTTCCTTCCACCTTTGACGTTGCTTCTGGGCGCTGTTTGTTCCTTGGTGCTCATTTGCTGTTGTGCTTGCAGCGGTGTTCCCTTCTTTCTTCTCCCCAAACACTCAGCCTCTCCATTATCTCTTTCTCCCACCAAGACGCCGTTTCACACAATCACCACCACCGTTGGGTTGGGCCTTTCACCACAGCACACTCACATCTGGTCTTTCTGTTCCTCCTTTTTCTTTTCCTCTTTGTTCATCAATTGACATCAATTGACATCCTGCTCCTCCCTCACACCCACACACACACACACACACACACACACACACACACACACACACACACACACACACACACACACACACACACACACACACACACACACACGCCAGGCAATTGCCAACAAAGCAAGAAGCCCTGCAAGCTGACGCACGTTCTTGAGGGAGATGTCGATCTTTGGCTCGGGCCTGGGCGGGGGAATGGCATCGAGGCGCGCATCATGGGAGGTGTCATCACGCAGACGAAGCACGTGGTCCGAGGCAGCCTTGGACTTGCCCACCTCCGTCACAAACTCCGTCACCTGCTTGATGGCGTTGATGGCGTTGAAGGAGATAACACCATACTGCGCAAGTTCCTCCGAGCCAAAGCTGTCACTGGAGCTGACGAGGGTGGCGCCATAACCGACACCAATCATGACGGCGGCCGTCAGAATCTGACTTTCGGTGAAGTCGCCAAAGATGTCCACGGCGTACAGCACGCGGGCGGACTTGAGCGTTTCTCGCAGCACCTTCTTCAGCCGGCTGCGCTCGTGGTTCTCCTGTGAACACGGCAGTGGTGGTTGTTGTTGCAATGGTGGTGGCAATGGTGGTGGTGACAATGGTGGTGGCAATGGTGGTGGTGGCAATGGTGGGGGTGGGGGTGGTGAATGGATGGTTCATTGAACGAGTGAAGGAAGTGCAGACTGTTTGTTCACGCACACACATGCACGTACGAGCGTGTGGCGCATGTTCACGTTGGCAAGTGCAAGCGCTGACCTGTGCGAGGAACTGCACGGCCTCAAATCCGTCAAACACATCCGCAGTGAGGTGGCGCTCCTTGTCGCGCTGTTGGCCGCGGGAAATAGGGGGAAAGAAAAAAGAAGAAAAACAAACGAAAATGACAGCAGCAGCAGCAGCAACAGCAGCGAAGGTGATGGTCGACGGGAGGGAGGCAGGAGACGGGAGGGAGGGGAGAGGAGAGAAGAGGAGGGAGCATGGAAATGTTGCATGTGTAAGATGGTGAATGGTGTAAAGGTGAAAGTGCGTATCAGTCACACACACACACAGAGGCAGCACTCGCGAGCAAGACCACACACAAGTGACACCCATCATCATCACACCGTCAAGGCACCAGCTTCACCCATTGTCACACATCATGACTGCTCACGGACCATGTCGAGGTAGCGCTTCTGCCAGATGGAGGTGTAGTAGTTGCGCCAGATGGTGAACATGATGAAGAAGACGAGGATGGACGAAATGATGATGGAGAGCCGCCACGAGAGGCTGAACAGGATGGCAACAGTCGTGATGATCGACACCACCGGAACAATCGCCTCGGGCATCTTTTGCAGCAGTCTGCAAACGACACGACGTCACAGTGTCGTGGTGATTGATGGTGGTGAGGTTGGGAGACAAGGTACGGGGCTGTGGACTGCACTCCAGAAGCGTGACGGGGCTACAGACACACGCACACGCATGCACACACGCACATGTACGCACAAACACGCTTACGCACGCACACACGCATATGCACGCACAAACACGCTTACGCACGCACACACATCCGCAATACACACACACACACACACACGACATGCTGCTACGCACGTCTTGAGGAACTCGCGGTCGAGGTAGTAGTGGATGGTCTGGTTGATGTCGGCCTTTGCGCCGCGAATGTAGATGCGGGTGCAGGACAGGGCACGGCCAAACAGCTCGTCCTTGAGGTGGTTGATGGTCATCTGCATGGTGTACGTCGACAGGATGCGCACGGAGCTGCGCAGAAACGCGACAGAGAGCGCGAGCGTGAAAAACGGAATGAGGCGCTCAATGTCCGGCAGTTGCGGCACGCTGTGGTAGATGACAAAGTTGTCGGCGTCGCACGTGGCCAGGGCCGGCAGGCACGCCACAAGGGCAACACCCAGCTGCTGGAAGGTGAGCACGCGAACAACGCCCTCCACGCAGGCGACAAGGAGGCAGAGGACGGCGAGGAGGCGGCGGACGTTGGTGCCAAGCAGCTGCCAGATGTCCTTTGGGCCGGGCCAGCGCAGCACGTCCTTCTTCTTGGCGTGGATCTCCAGGCGACCCTCCACGGGCTCCAGGGAGCGGAATTTGAGCGGCAGCAGCATGAGCAGGCAGAAGATGACCGTGGACGCATAGCTGATGCCCTCAAAGTACAGCCGCTGGTCGTTTTGCTCGTCATTCACCACGTTGTAGAAGAACCAGATGGTGCGGTACATCAGGTACACGCCCGAAAACTGGCGCAGGCCAAGCGGAACAGGCGCCTACAATGTGGGGAGGGGAGGGGCGGGAGTGGGCAAGTCAAGGGAGGAAGCGAGTGGTGTCAGCACTTGTGTGTTCATGGCCAAGCGTGTGCGGGCGACAGCAAAGGCTGTTGAAGACGGTAAAGACTGAAAGTAACGTGCATACACACACACGTGCGCACATAGGCACACACACACACACACACACACACACACACACACACGCATGCACACAGTTGCATACACACGTGCATGCACGCACCTGTTTGACAAAGGTAAAGAGGATGGTGATGAAGATCATGATCCACACAATTGTCCTGAAGGCGTCGCTGCCAGATGTCACCGGCGGCACGCGCAGACGGTCGTCCTGTGATGGTGAAGATGGTGATGGTGAAGATGGTGGTGGTGTGATGATGTGTCAGTGAATGAGCTGCAGTGAATGACCCATAAAGCCCACACTCATGCACAAAGGGACGGAGAGTGCATCATGTGTGTGTGCGTGTGTGCGCGTGCGTGCTGCCCTGACGTCTGAGAAGGCAAAGAGGTCGGCGACGGTGCGCGTGTCTGGGATGATGGCGATGAGGAAGGAGCATGTGATGCGGCAGATGGCTGTGGCGAGCTGACTCCCGCCGTTCAGTCGAAGGGTCGACCGCGCAGGTCGCTTCCACGGCCTGTGGTGGTGACAAGGCGTGTGTGTATGTGCGTGCGTGCGTGCGTGCGTGTGTGTGTGTGTGTGTGTGTGTGTGTGTGTGTGTGTGTGTGTGTGTGTGTGTGTGTGTGTGTGTGTGTGTGTGTGTGTGTGTGTGTGTGTGTGTGTGTGGGTGTGTGTGTGTGTGTGGGTGTGTGTGTGTGTGTTGGTGAGGAAGGAGAAGTGATTGAATTTGAAGGAGAGAGTGTCAAGAAAGAAGAAGAAGAACAACAACAACAAAACCAACAAGAACAAGAACAAGAAGAGCAAGAACAAGAAGAGCAAGAACAAGAACGCTCCCACGCCGCACCTAAAGGCGAGGAGCCAGAGGAAGAGGAAGGTGCCGATGCTGAAGTAGAGGGCGTATGCAAAGACGAGCTCCAGGAAGCAGCGGGAGAAGAAGTGCGCAATGCCTGTGCGGCCTTCGTGAAAGCGGGCAATGAGCTGGAAGCCCTCACACCCGCAGAAGGAGTTGACATACTTGTCCTCGGCCGCATCACAGCTGATGACCAGGGGAAAATGAGAAGGCGGAGGAGAGGCGAGGGAAGCAAGGTGGTGGTGAGTGAGCAGGCGGCAGTTGTGGTGATGGTGAGCGAAACGTCAACATGCATGTGCGCACACGCACAAACAAGAAACAATAAATCAAAAATTCACACAGAAAGGGAAAAGCATGCAGCCACAAAACGCGTGCATAAATACATGCACACCCATGGCGCACCCAAACTCCTTGACGAGGTTCGCATCGACTTCGGCGTCGGCCTGAGGGGCACGCGCAAAGAAAAAAAAAATGCCAGCAGCAATGACAAGTAGAGGTCGGTGGTGTGTGTGTATGTGTGTGTGTGTGCATGTGTGTGTGTGTGTGTGATTTGGGAGCTATCGTGTGAGCTGTGTGCAATCGGAAGGAAATGCGCAACCAGGCGTGTACATGATGGTGTTGGGAAAAGAAAGGCAAGCATGTCGGCAACACACACATACGCATCACCTGCAGCATACAGACGCACACGCGCGCACACACACACACACACAGACACGAAAAGCATCATGCGCCAAAACAAGGCAACACAACACGCCGCAATGCGTACCTCCTGCTGGTTGAGCGGGACGAAGACCATGAGCATGAGGAGGACATAGCCGCCGTAGATGAGAAAGTAGATGGTGCGGCGCTTGCGCGTCAGGTAGCCCTTGAGCTTGTGCACCAACGTCTTCTGTTTAGTCGGCGGTGGTGGTGGTCGTCGTCGTCGTCGTGATGATGGTGATGCAGTGACAACGCAATTGTGAGAGCTGGGCAGAGGGCGACAAAGGATGTGCCAATACGTGAAGGGAAATTGTTGCTGTTGGGAAGCGCGGCATTAAACATGCGTCCACCACAGGCGCACATGGGCAACGGAAAGAAGCGAGCACACACACACACACACACACAC
>NW_004754864.1:0-6860 GCF_000188695.1 Salpingoeca rosetta | reverse complement strand
TGTGTGTGTGTGTGTGTGTGTGTGTCTGTGTGTGTGTGTGTGTGTGTGTGTGTGTTGGGTGTCTGTTGAGTTTCTGTCTGTCTCTACCTCTCTTTCCCCCTCCCCCCCCCTTCTCTCTCTCTCTCTCTCTCCGTCCACCCTCTGTGTGCACCAGATGAACCACGCCTCACCCTGTTCTTGTCTCGCGTTTTGCAACTGTGCACCTGCCTATTTTTTTTTTGTCGTCTCAGGCTCATCTTTGCCGGGAAGCAGTTGGAGGACCAGCGCACCCTCGCCGACTACAACATCCAAAAGGTGTTGTGTTGTTCGTGCACTATCGACAACAATGTGGTGCATCTACACTTTGATCATACGTCATCTCCCCACCCCCACTCACATGTACCATTTGTTGACACGCACGTGTGCTTACGCACACAAACCCACCCAAACACGCACGCACGCGTGTGCACATCAACCAGGAATCCACGCTTCATCTTGTGCTGCGTCTGCGTGGATCGAGCGCGCCAAAGTCCGGCGACCGGGAGGATGCCAGCAACTTTGAATCACTCGATGCAATGCAAATGTCCGGGATTTCGGAGCACGTCATCTACGATGTGAAGCAGCGCGTGACCCTTCGTGCCAAGGCGAGCGCCATTGTTCCTGTCCAGGAGTACGCCATCACGGGCAAACGCGTTGTCGTCTACGATCGCAAGATCAACGAGGTGCGGCGGTATTTGTGTGTGTGCGTGTGTGTGTGTGTGTGTGTATGTATGTGTGTGTGTGTGTGTGTGTGTGTGTGTCCGTCTGTGTGTGTGTGTGTGTGTCTGTAATTTCCTGTGTGCCTCTCTTTTGCAGTGTCTGCCATCTTGTGTATCATCCTAACTCATCATCTCGGACCTTCGCCGTCGCCTGGCTTACATTCTTCTCCCGCTGCAGGTCAACGCCATGCGTGCGTTCCACATTGAGAACACGACTGACGACGTGCTGTGCAACGGCACTGTCAGCATCCTGGAGGGCGGTCGCTTCGCCGGTCAGGTCGAGTTTGCCCCCATGCTCCCCAAGGACGACCAGGTTGGTTGATTGGTGTTTGTGTGTGTGTGTGTGTGTGTGTGTGTGTGTGTGTGTGTGTGTGTGTGTGTGTGTGTGTGTGTGTGTGTGTTTCTGTCTGTATCTGTGTCTGTCTGTCTGCACGTATCTGTTTGTCTGTCTATCTTCCTGCCTGCCTGCACGTATCTGTTTGTCTGTCTATCTTCCTGCCTGCCTGCATGTATCTGTTTGTCTGTCTGTCTTCCTGCCTGCCTGCATGTATCTGTTTGTCTGTGTATCTGTGTTCGATGCCCCAGCTACAATACGCAATTGTAGCTTGCCGTATGTCTGGCGAAATGCCACTCATATTACGTCCCCCTCCCCTCCCTCCTTCTCCTGCTGCAGATTATCCGTTACGGCCTGGACACGAGCGTGAGTGTGACCGCGACCGTGGGCAAGAAGGACGAGGCCATCTCCGACATGAAGCTTGCAACCGTCCCCAGCGGCCTGCGCAAGACAGAGACGGTGCGGGGGCTCGAGATTACGTACCTGTGTCGCCGAGAGACCACCTACACGCTCAAGAACAACTCCACGGAGGCCCTGCCGAAGACCGTGTATGTGGATCACACCGCCAGCAACGCGGACAACGGGTACAGTGTGATCACCACGGACAATTGCGTCAAGGCATCGACAGGGTTCAGCCGGTTCGCGTTCCACCTGAAGCCGCAGGAGGAGGTGGTGTTCAAGGTGCAAGAGGAAGCGACGTACTCACGCACCATCCGCCACGGCTTTGACAAGTACATTGCGTCCAACGACACGCAGTTCTACAAGGAGAAGCACCTGCTGACGGATGCAATGGTGCAGCGTCTCCTGGAGGTGCGCGGGATTGGCACCATCGAGGACGCCGTGGATGTGTCGGCGGCCGCACGATGCAGCCCCTCTGAGCCGCTGGACAAGTTTGACAAGCAGCTGGACAAGGTGGTGGCCGACGTGCCAGCCTCACTCAAGGACACGGCTCAAGCATGCTTCAGCGGTGCGTTGTCGTCGTTCTTGTTCTTGTTGTTGTTGTTCTTGTTGTTGTTGTTTGTTCTTGTTCTTGTTGTTCTTGTTGCTGTTCTTGTTCTTGCGCAACCCGTTGCGCTTCTGAACTGGCACGCTCATCATCATGGCCTAACCCACGCCCTTGACACCCCCCCCCCCTCTCGTGTACAGCTGAACTGCGCGATGGCCTGCGGAACATGACATATGGAATGACGAGTTCAGACTGGTTCCTACCAGCCCATTCAACAACCTCGGCCATGGCCTCCTTCACCAGCTTGTGCACATCGACATCGCCGTGGTGCATCATCAGCTCTCCGCCCACCACTTTCGGTCTCAGATCGAACCCACGCGATCCACAGTCCACGAATGTGTGTGTTTGTGTGTGTGTGTGTGTGTGTGCGTGTGTGTGCGTGTGGGTGTGTGTGTGTGTGTGTGTGTGTGTGTGTGTGTGTGTGTGTGTCCGTGTGTCCGTGTGAAATTGTGCATGTGTGTGGTGAGAATACTTTGTGAGTACCCCCTGAGTCCTCTACATGCACATGTTGCACCTTCACTGACGTGCATCCATCCATCGTCTCACCTGTCCCGCGAATCCAACCGTTTGTGTCTTGGCCCAGTGCGTCACGACGTTGTCCTTCTCCAAATACCCTGCACACATAGATACCAAGGGTGAGAATATGAATCCAAGTCACAAGGATGTGCCGACTGCTTGCGCATCATGTCAGCCATCAAGAACGAACGTCAGTAAAGGACACTCGATTCGCCGCCAGCACCCACACACACGCACGCACACACACACACACACACACACATACACGGCGCGCGCACACATGTTCATGCCTGCCACCCGAAAAGCTCCACTAGCCCTGCCAGTGACATGCGTTCCAACATCGTACACGTACCTGTTCCTGCATCGTGCGAAAAGATGAAGGGCACTTGGTTCAACAAACGCCCACCCTGCGCAACATGATAGCTGTTGGTGTTGATGCTGATGCTGCCGCTGGTCGTGGTGGCCACTGCAAACCCCAGCAACAACACCCACAACACTACGATGCTCATCATCTTCTTCTTTTGTCGTTGTTGTTGCAGTGCCTTATCCGTGTCGCTTCGTCAAAGATTTCAATAGATTTTCTACAATGGAGATGTCACATCGCGCATCTCACGTCTCAGGTCTCACGTCTCACACACCAGTGGTGGTTGGTTTCATTTATTGATCCTGACGCGTTGATTGCATTGCAAGACACACACACACACACACACACGACTCCTCACATATTCAAGCACCCTCACCCTCAACAAACGCACTCACACACAAGCACACACACACACTCTCTCTCTCTCCCTCTCTCACACAAGGGCATGTTCATACACAAAAAAAAAAAAAAGAGCTTGCTCGCTTGCTTGTTAGTTTGCGGATGCTTGGCGCAGGCTGCGCGCGAGCCAGTCCATGCCTTCATACAAGCCCTCGCCAGAGACGGCCGAGGATGATTGGATGTACCAGGGGCGATCCCTGATGTCAGACAGCCCGAGCTTCGCCGCAACCTCCGTGGGCTTCTGTGCGTTGGGCGCGTCCTGCTTGTTTGCATACACCAGCAAGTGTGCGTTCCGCAGCTCATCCTGTCACAACACCACAAAGCAACCAATGCGTGCATGGCGCAAAGATTGGTTGTGAGCACTTGAAGAAACCCAGGCACGGCCAAGCAAGCGTGCAACCAGCATCAAGCACACACGCAGGCGACAACGCGCATGCGTATGCATCGCAAACGCCGCCACACACACACACACACGCGCGCACGCACGCACACACGCACACACGCACACACACGGAGGTGTTGACTAACCGATTTCAAGAGGGTGTGGAGCTCCTCCCGTGCCTCGTTGAAGCGCTCGCCGTCCGTGCTATCGCACACGTAGATGACGGCATTTGTGTTCTGGTAGTAGTACTTCCAAAGGGGGCGGATCTTGGTCTGGCCACCGACGTCCCACACCGTCATGTTGAGCGACTTGTACTGAACAGACTCCACGTTGAAGCCGATGGTCGGGATGGTCGTGATGACTTCGCCCAGCTTCATCTTGTACAAGCTGCACATAGAAGCGACGCCATGTGAGACACATGACAAGCACAGGTGAGCACAACCAACACCAACACATTCACCACACATACGCAGCGCACACACACACACTAACGACAAACATACAAATACATACACACATACACACAAACACACACACGCATACACACATAGATGCATACGCACACACGTGCACTCACATTGTTGTTTTGCCAGCGGCGTCGAGGCCAACCATGACGACGCGGATATCGCGGTCGCCTCGGAGCCAGTCAAAGAGCTTGCTGATGCTGAGACCCATGGTGTCCTTGCTGTTGGGCGAATTGAGGCGCGGAGAAGGCTGCTTTGGAGGGGGGTGGAGTGCGGTTGACAGCTGCGTGTGCGTGTGCGTGAGTTCGTGCGTGTGCGGGTACGTGTGCGTTCCTTCTTCTTGTCCTTGCGTGACTGATGTCGCTGAAAAAAATGAACGCTTCCCATCAATCCATCGCACTTGTAGATGCACAGCCACAACACCGCGCACGCATGACTGCGGTAACACCTGCTGCGTGGCGGTGTATGCACACCACACAAGGCCAGCCACCAACAACAGCAACCACAGCAGCAGTGCCAGCACGACACATCAGGCGCAGTGCAGTGTTGGCTGTTTCGCTGCCAACACCGCACACAGCTGTGTAGATTATTGTGGCAAAATATCCACTAATCCTCCAGATTGCCTGGCTGTGTGCGGAACGCGACGAAAGCTCCTGCTGCTGTGGCTGCTGTGGCTTGCTTGCTCAGAGTGCTGGCAGTGTGTGTGTGTGTGTGCGTCCTGTGAGCGAGGTGGTGTGTTGTCCGTCTTGTGTCATCACGGCAGTGGTTGCTTGCCAGAGTGGAGTGGAGGTGCTGAACCAGTGACGCCCCGAGAATGATTTCGCAAGTCTTTATCTTGACGTCTCGTGGCGACACGATCGTGTCCCGCAACTATCGTCCAGATGTTGTTCGAGGTGTGTGTGCGTGTGTGTGTGTGTGTGTGTGTGTGTGTGTGTGTGTGTGTGTGTGTGTGTGCAGCCTTGTTTTCTGTTTCCTTGCTCGGCTTTGGATGACTCAAGTGCTGAGCTCCCCTTATTGTTTTGTCATGTTGCACTGACCGTTCCCCCGCTCACTGGTTGCACCTGACCACAAAGGCACCCCGGAGATTTTCTTCCGCAAGCTCAAGTCCTGGAGCACAGAGCCGCCTCCAGTTTTTGTGAGTCCAGTGAAGCAACGCAAGCAACGCACATGTGTCCACCCTCACGCACGCACAACACAATCAAACACAAACAACCACAAAGAAGTGCGCACATGCACGCCCACGCATATTTTCAACCACATGCACGCACACGCACACGCACACACTCACAAATACAACCACAAATACAGCCACACTCCTTCCCCGTGTTGGTATTGTCCATGCTCACCTGCAAGCTACCAACCAATGTGTGTTTTTCGTGCGCAGTCCATTGAGGACATTCACTTCCTGCACATCAAGCGCAATGGCCTCTACTTTGTGTGCACGACCAAGTTCAATGTGTCGCCCGCCATGACCCTAGAGCTCCTCCAACGGTAAAAGCAGCTATGTTGTGTGTGTGTGTGTGTGTGTGTTTGTCCTGTGCCGCAACTGAACTCGAACACAAAGAGAATCGTGCAACGATGCATTACGTGTGCTCTTGAGATGCTAACATACCATTTTCCGCTTCTCTCCCCTTTCTTTCCACTTCCCGGCCCCATTCCCACGTTTGCCCGGCGCGCCCTCGTCCTGTTCGACGGAGCCAGCGTGTCGGGCCTGATCAAGGACTACTGCGGCGTGCTGTCTGAGGAGAGCATGCGCGTCAACTTTGTCCTCGTCTACGAGCTTCTCGATGAAATTATCGACTTTGGGTGCGTTGTGGCGCTCGCATGGAATGAATGGGCTGGTGGCCTAGGTGGTGCTCACGCCTGCGATTTGTTCAACAAGCGCCGGCAGACACATTGCATCACATATCCACACGCGAACTTACATACTGTGCTTTATCATGACATCAACTACACGTTCACACGTGCGTGTGTGTGTCTGTCTGTTTGTCTATCTGCCTGTGTTTGCGTCTGTGTCTGCCTGTGTATCTGTGTGTGCAGCTATGGGCAGAACACGGCGACCGAGGCGCTGCGGGCGCACATCTACAAGGACCCCGTCTCCCTCGCCCCCGTGGAGAAGCCCACGCTTCGCGGCATGGAGCGAAAGAAGTGCGGTGGCTGCTCTTTCGTGTGTGTGTGTGTGTGTGTGTGTGTGTGTGCGCGCGCGCGCGTGCGCGCTTTGATCTGTTTGTACGTCTGCCTTGTTGCGTGCCTGCGGCGTGCAACCCTTACGAATGTTCGTGTCACCAATTGACATATGTGTGTCTGTGTGCCTCTGTGTGTCTGTGTGCATGTGTGTCTGTGTCTGTGTCTGTGTGTGCCTCTGTGTTTGTATGTGTGCGTGCGTGTGTGCGCATGTATTTGCAGGTCGAAACCAAGCTCTGCGCCGAACAAGCCCATCTCCCTGCGGCGGCGGGTGCACGACCAAGACGCGAAGAACGAGATCTACCTTGACCTCCTCGAACGCCTCACGGTCCTCTTTGACAAGAACGGAAGGTGCGCTGATTCGCAAGGGGCACCAAAGCGGCACGCTGCTTGCTCTGTGTCTGTGTGTGTGTGTGTGTGTGTGTGTGTGTGTGTGTGTGTGTGTGTGTGTGTGTGTTGTTGTGTGTGTGTGTG
>NW_004754865.1:0-2500 GCF_000188695.1 Salpingoeca rosetta | reverse complement strand
GCCACGACCTGGGGTGTGTGTACGTATGTGTGTGTGTACGTATGTGTGTGTGCGTGAGTGAGTGAGTGAGTGAGTGAGTGAGTGAGTGAGTGAGTGGGTGGGTGAGTGAGAGTGTGAGTGAGTGAGTGAGTGGGTGAGTGAGTGTGTGTGTGTGTGCATATGAGAGTGTGTGCGCGTGAGTGATTGCATGGGCACAGACAAACAACAATGGTGTATGAATGCAGCAGGCAGAACCAACATCAAGGACAACCCCATCCAAGGGATTGGTGGCAAATGGTTTGGTTGCTTGTGGGTCGCAACATACGTGTGGTAGCGGGCAAACTTGCGCAGAAGCAAACATCTGTCCTTCAGCTGTCCTGTGGTTGTGGACGCTGTGATGATGGTCACAGCCACGCAGCATCACAACGTGTTATGAGGAAGGGAAATGCAACACACATGGTAATGAAAACATCCACGAGAATGTCTGCAAACATGTGTGTGCGTGTGTGTTTGTGTGCACGCACGTGTGATGGCCTTCGGGTCGTTCAGTCCAAACTCTGAGGCGAATTTGCGACGCTGCAGCCTGACAGTGAGCACGGCAATGGTGCCATTTTGTGTTGTGATTGTGGTTGTGTGAGGGGGAGGGGTGATGTGAACACATGTGCGCACAGCATATCATATCAATCTACGTGCGCGCAACACCACATCAAACGCATAAGCGCGCGCGCACACACACACACATATCATGGCTTGGGCCCTGCCCTGTTACCTTGAAGCGAGGCGGGTGCGGTAGGCGCGGAGGAGGCCTTGCTTCAGGGCAGACACAACGTCGTCATCGTCATCATACATGACCACATCGTTCAGACTCGCCTCTGCGTTCACCGCTTCCTCCTACACACACGCGCGTGCACGTGTGTGTATGTGCGTGCATTGGGTGTGGAAACAGGTTGTGTGCAGATGATATTGTATGAGATCAACGCTGCAGCAACAGGATACAACTCAAACACGCACATGTCAACGCACACGTCAACACACACGCACATACAAGCACGGGCACACACGCACATACAAGCACGAGCACAAGAGCTGTTGGGCGCAGCACTGACAGTGGCATAGTCACCGCGACGCGTGTAGAAGCCCGCATACTCGTCGCCAAGCTGCATGTTCCCTGATCACACAGCACACGCACACGTACGCACACACACACACACATCTTTGAGTGAGTACAGGCAATGAGCGCATCCAAGCTCCGCCATCAAAGTGCGCAAGGACTCATGGACAGGCACGCGCAACAGACAGACAGGCAGGCAGGCAGACAGGCACACGGACAAAAAAAAGACACAAACACAGACACGCACACACAAACTCACACATACGCACGCATGCATACCAGCTTGTGAGGCTCTTGAGCGCTTGCTGGCGGCTGACGTGGTGTTGTTGGACCCACCCCTCCTCTTCGTGTGGCGCTTCTCGGGCGCAGCCTTTGGTGTCTCTGCAAGCACGTGCAGGGCCACGCCGGGACACGCACATACGTACAAACACACGTACACACATACACACACGGACACATGTGAGAGGGGCGGAGAATCTGCTCCAAACTTGATGCGCCGCAAACCGCCAATGCCATTCACGATCAGGATGGAGGCTTCCTCACCGGGCATGGGTGCTGTGGGGACGTCCAGGTACACTTCCGCGTAGTGCCGTCGACATTCTGAACGTATGCACGCCAAAGGAGCATGAAATCACAACCTAGAGGTCAGGCATGCACACACACACACACACACACACACACAGCACGCACATACACACACACACACAGCACGCACATACACAGGTATATGCACATACACATATGCACGCACATGCACACATATGCACACACATGCACCCACATGCACCCACAGGTGCCACACAGAGGAAGATCAGCACAGCGTGGATGGCGACAAAACATACCGTCTGATGATCGTTTTGGCATGCGTTGTGCGACTGCTTCCCAGTTCCCGAGGCCGCACGCCTCCACAGCCTGCAGCAGCCGCAATTCTTCATCTGTCTTCCAGTCCTCTCGATACAGTGCACACTGAACGCGGTCCTGCACACAAGCAAGCAATGCCGCGTCCACAAGTCGGTGAGAGGCATGGGTGTGCCACACGCGCAAACTGCTGCCGCGGCGACGACGACGTTCTAATGCACACACACACACACACACATACACACACATGTCAGCAACAGAGGGGCTTACCACCACAAAGTAGTCGTGGGTTTTCTTGTGCCCTTTCAGCTCCACGCCTGCAGCGAAGCACTAATTGTGTGCGTGTGTGTGTATGAGCGTGTATGAGCGTGTATGAGTGTGTATGAGTGTGCACGAGCGGGTTGGTCACTGCCGAATCCAGCTCACAACAAGACAACACTGCCATGCACACAAACAACCATGTGCACACAGCACACACACACACACACACACACACGCACACACACACACACACACACGCACACACACACACACAAATACACACACACACAC
>NW_004754866.1:0-7079 GCF_000188695.1 Salpingoeca rosetta | reverse complement strand
CGACTGGCGGGTTCACGTATGTGGCCGCGGGCGCGATTGACCAGGTGCAGCCTGCGTCTGGCCAGTTTGGGACGCGCGTGACGATCAACGGGACGAACCTGCTTGGAGGCGGGTCGTCTGCTGCGACTGTGCGGCTTGGCGGCGTTGCGGCGATGGTTGTGTCTGGGACGTCGACGGAGGTGGTTGTTGTTGCTCGGAGCGGGAGCGCCGGTGTTGGCGACGTTGAGATTGTGGCTGACACGGGGGCTGTTGTGAGCAAGAGCAACGCGTGGGAGCAGCTTGAGGATGGCGTGATTACGAGCGTTGTTCCGGCGCAGGCGCAGAAGGATGCGCGCGTGACGATCCAAGGTGCGCGGCTGCTGGGCGGCGGCCAGGACATTGCGCGGGCTGTGCTTGCTGGCGTTGATGCGACGTACGAGAGCGGGAGCGGCAGCGACACGGAGGTAGTTGTTGTGGCTGCGCTTGGCACGGCTGGTGCGAACGGCAGCGTGCTGCTTGTTGCTGACACTGGCGCCGAGGTGTCTCTTTCGCTCGGGTTTGAGTATGTTGCGCGCGGGAGCATCAGCAGCGTGGAGCCGAGCACGGGCTCTGCGGGGACGCTTGTGACGATCAGCGGCAGCAACCTGCTGAGCGGCGGCGCGAGCATTGAGGGCGTGACGCTCGCTGGTGTTGCAGCTGCACAGGTTGTGAGCGGCAACGACACGGTGATTGTTGTTGAGGCAGGACAGCAGTCGAGTGCGGTGAGCGGGATGGTTGTGACGACCTCTGACACTGGCTCGACGAGCGTGCTGTCGAGTGGGACGGCGTTTACGTACATTGCGCCCCCGAGCATCGACACTGTGTCGCCTGCGAGCGGGCAGGAAGGGACGCGCGTGACGCTGAGCGGGCAGAACCTGCTGTGCGGCGGGTCGAGCGTGCGCACTGTGACGCTTGCGGGCGTTGCTGTTGGCACGGTTGTGAGCGAGAGCGACACGTCTGTTGTTGTTGACGCTGCGCCCGGTGCTGCTGGCAATGGCAGTGTGCGGATTGAGGCTGACACGGGGGCGTTTGTTGAGCTTGCTGATGGCTGGACGTACATTGAGGCTGGCAGCGTAAGCAGCGTTGAGCCTGCGACTGGGCAGCGTGGGTCTGTTGTTGTGATCCGCGGGACGAACCTGCTTGGCGGCGGCAGCGACGTGTCGAGCGTGACGCTTGCCGGCGTTGAGGTGACGTCGATTGACAGCGCCAACGCGACGGTTGTCGTTGTTGTTGCTGGCGGCCGGAGCACGGCTGGCGCTGGGGACGTTGTGCTGATGTCTGACACGCGGGCGACGGTGACTGCGAGCGGGGCGTTTACGTACCTGGAGCCTGGCAACATCACGAGCGTGAGCCCGAGCGTGGGCCAGGACGGCACGCGGGTTGTGATTGAGGGCGAGCGGCTGCTTGGCGACGGGGACAATGTGATGAGCGTGACGCTGGCTGGGGTTGCGGCGACGGTGACTGGCGCGTCGCAGAGCCAGATCAACGTGACGGCGCATGCGTCGACGGCCAAGACGGGCGACGTCGTTGTTGTTGGCAACACGGGCATCATTGTGAGCAGCACCAACGCGTGGACGTTTGGCACGCCTGGTTACGTTGAGGGTGTTGATCCTGGGCGTGGTGTTGCTGGCACGGAAGTGCTGATCTATGGCAACAACCTCCGTGGCTCTGGGTCGCGCGTGGCGAGCGTGATGCTTGGCGGCGTTGAGGCGCAGATTCTGGAGCAGACCAACTTCTTTGTGCGGGCTGTGGCCGGGAGCGGCGGCGTCGCTGGTGTTGGCGGCGTTGAGCTGACCGCTGACACGGGCGCGCTGGTGACCCGCGGCAACCTGTGGGAGTATGTGGCTGATGGCAACGTGACTTTGGTTGAGCCTGTGCAGGGCACGACTGATACGTTGGTGACGCTGCGCGGCACTTCGCTCCGCTCTGGTGGGGAGTCTGTTGCGCAGGTGCTGCTTGCTGGCCTTGCTGCGACCATTGTGTCTGAGAACGACACTGTGGTTGTGGTGCGTGCAAGCGCGCCGCAGGTGAGCACCAACTTCTCTGGCTCTGTTGTGCTTGTGAGCGAGAACGGTGCTCGGTTGACTGCGGATTCCACCTTCACGTACGTTGCGGCGAGCACCATCTACAGTGTGCAGCCGAGCAGTGGCCAGGCCGGCACGCGCGTGACCATTGGTGGTGTTTCCCTGCTTGGCGGCGGAACTGGCGTGACTGTGATGTTTGGCAACACTGCTGCTAGCGTGCAGGTGCAAACGAGCACGCAAGTTGTGGCTGTTGCTGGCGCTGCGAGCGCTGGTGTCGTGGATGTGATGCTGCAAAGTAACACTGGCAGCAGCGTTGTGCGACGCCGCGGGTTCCGTTACACGGCTGCGGCGAGCGTGACTGACATCACACCGCCGAGCGGCCAGGTTGGGACGCGGGTGACGATTGTTGGCAGCGGTCTGCTTGCGGGCGGCAGCAGCGTGTCGAACGTGACGCTGGCCGGGGTAGCTGCGGAGAGCGTTGTGAGCGCCAACGACACGAGCGTCGTTGTAGTTGCAGGGAGCGGCAGTCCCGGGAACGGCAGCGTGACGGTGACGGCGGACACGGGTGCGTCGTACAGCAGCGACAGCGTGTGGACGTATGTTGAGGCGAGCACGATTGACAGCTTTGCACCTGTGACTGGCCAGGAGGGCACGTATGTGACGATCCGTGGGCAGCGGCTGTTTGGCGGCGGCAGCACGGTTTCGCGCGTTGCGCTTGCTGGCGTGGATGCTGCGGTGCAGGCTGGCGGCAACAGCACGTATGTAGTGGCGCGTGCAGCAGCGAGCGTTGCTGGCGCAGGCCGTGTTGTGGTTGAGAGCGACACTGGAGCGCGGGCTGTTGCGACGGGCGACTTTACGTATGCGGACGCGGGCGTTGTGACGACGCTGATGCCAGCGAGCGGGCAGCGCGGGACGCGTGTGACGATTGTTGGCGAGCGGCTGCTTGGCGGCGCGATGTCGCCGGCTGTTGTGCGGCTTGGCGGCCGCGCTGTGATGAGCGTTGTGAGCGCCAACTCGACCATGGTTGTGGTGCGGGCGTCGAACGGCACGGTTGGCACGGGCGACGTTGAGATTGAGTCTGTGAGCGGGGCCATTGTGCGCGGCGTTGGGCTGTGGGAGCAGCTTGCCGAGGGCCAGGTGACGGGCGTGTCGCCATCACGCGGAGTGAGTGGCACGCGCGTGACCATCACGGGCACGAGTTTGCTTGGCGGCGCGACGTCGCTGGCAAGCGTGACACTGAACGGGGTCAGCGCCAACATCACGGGAACGCCGAGCAACACGCAGGTTGAGGTTGTTGCTTTGACTGGCACGGCAGGCGTTGGCGCGGTTGTGCTGACAGCGGCAAGCGACGCGTTTGTGCAGCTGGCTGACGGGTTTGAGTACCTGGAGCCGGGCAACGTGACGCTTGTGTCGCCGAGCTCTGGCCAGGTTGGAACGCGGGTGCAGATCCGAGGCGAGCGGCTGCTGTCTGGGGGCAGCACGGTGGAGCGTGTGCTGCTGGGCGGCGTGCCCGTGAGCTCGATCAACGAGACGCAGAGCAACACGCTGATTGAGGCTGTTGCTGCGCGCGGGGCGGCGACGAACGGAGCAGTGGACGTTGTGCTTGAGATTGACACTGGTGCCGTGGTGCGCGCGCCTGCTGCGTGGGAGTACCTGGCTGAAGGCGTGGTGACGGCGGTGACGCCCGACTCTGGCGTGTCTGGCACGCAGGTGACGATCAACGGCACCAACCTGTTGGGCGGCGGCAGCAGCGTATCGTCGCTGCTGTTTGGCGGCGTTGCCGTGGAGCGCGTGGTGTCTGTGAGCGCTGAGTCGATTGTGGCCGTGCTTGGCACCGGCATGTCTGGCGTGCTTGACGTTGAGATTGTGTCGAACACGGGAGCCGCGGTGAGCGGCAGCGGCGTGTTCACGTATCTTGGCGATGCGCGGATCATCCTTGTGGAGCCACCGCGTGGCCAGCTCGGCACGCGCGTGACGATTACCGGCACCAACCTGCTTGGTGGCGGCAGTGCGGTTCAGAACGTGACGATTGGTGGCGTGGGCGTGTTGGAGGTTGTTTCGGGCACCGCCACGCAAGTGGTTGTGCGCGCAGGCGCCAACAGCAACCTGGGCCTGAGCACGATTGAGATCACGTCTGACAGCGGGGCGCGCGTGAGTCGCACGGAGACGTGGGTGTATGAGGTGGCCAGCGCCATCACGGACGTGACGCCGATGGCAGGCCAGCGGGGCACGGTTGTGCACATTTCTGGTGTGCGGCTGCTGGGCAACAACCCAGTGAGCGGGACGCAGATCACGACGGTGCTGCTTGGCGGACGGCCGGCGGCGGAGGTGCGTGTGAGCAACGCCACGGACGTGATTGCGGTGGCGCAGAACGGGACTGTTGGCGTTGGCGACGTGCTGCTTGAGGCGTCGAACGGCGCCCGGACGGTTGGTGCTGGGCTGTGGGAGTACCTGCAGGACAGCGCCGTCACGGCGGTTGTGCCTTCTGTGGGCCAGGTGGGCACGCGCGTGGACATTCGCGGCGAGCGCCTGCTTGGCGGCGGCAGCAGCATCACCTCTGTGACGCTGGCCGGGACACCTGCGATGGTTGTGAGCGGCAACGACAGCGTGGTGAGAGTGGTGGCTGCGTCTGCAACGGCGGGCACGGGCGACGTTGTTGTGACGTCTGACAGTGGCGCGTATGCTACAAGCAGCGGCGGGTGGATGTACGCTGTTGCGAGCGCCATTGGCAGTGTGACGCCGGCACAAGGCCAGGCATCGACCGTTGTGACGATTGCGGGCACGAACCTGCGCGGCAGTGGTGCAGCTGTTGCTTCTGTGACGCTGGTCGGGCAGGAGGCGACGATCCTGAGCGAGTCTGATACGCAGGTTGTTGTGCGGGCGGCCGTGTCTGCGCCTGGGCAGGGCGATGTGATTGTGACGTCGAGCAGCGGCGCGTACAGCACGCTTGTGAATGGCTTCACGTATGTGGAGGTTGGCACTGTGGACGTTGCTGTGCCAAGCAGTGGCCGCGAGGGAACGCGGGTGACCATCAACGGCACGTCTCTGCGTGGCGGTGGTGCATCTGTTGCCAATGTGACTGTGGTTGATGTTCCGGCAACGATTGTGAGCGAGAACGACACTGAGGTTGTGGTCGTGCTTGGTCAGGGCGTGGATGCGATTACAGTGGGCAACATTGTTGTGACATCGTCCAATGGCGCGATCATCACCAAGGTGAACGCGTTCACGTACGTTGACTATGGCGAGATTCTGACGGTGGATCCGAGCTCGGGACAGGCTGGCACTGTTGTGAACATTGCTGGTGTGAACCTGTGCGGCGGAGGGTCGGCTATTGCGGCTGCGACGCTTGCTGGGTTTGAGGCGACGGTGGTGAGCGACAACTGCAACCTTCCGCGCCTTGAGGCTGGCGATCTTGGGGCAAGCACGGTTGGCGATGTTGTTCTCATTGCGGACACGGGCGCTGTTGTTGTGGCGACCAATGCCTGGGAGCAGCTGTCTGCGGGCAACATCACGTCTGTGTCGCCGGGAACAGGCCAAGCGGGCACGCTTGTGACGATCCGCGGCACCAACATCCTGGGTGGCGGGAGCAGTGCGACGTCCATCTCATTGAGCGGGGTGCCTGCGTCCATTGTGGGCACACCGACATCGACACAGGCGGTTGTGCGCGTGAACCCTGGGCCAAACAGCCGCAGCGAGGCTGTTGGAGACGTGACCATTGTTGGCAACAACGGGGTGACGGTGCGCAAGCTGGATGCGTGGACATACAGTGTTGTGGACAGCATCTCGCCTGGCTCTGGCCAGGGCGGCACGCGCGTGACGATTGACGGTGTTGGGCTGCTCGGTGGTGGCACGGATGCCACGGCTGTGCGGCTGGGCACTGTGTCAGCGACAGCCATTGAGCTTGCCACGGCGTCGCGCGTCGTTGTGCGCGCGGGGGCCAACACCAACACGGCTGACACGAACGTGACTGTGACGATTACGGCTGACAACGGGCAGACTGTGGAGAGTGTGACGGGTGCTGACGGCAGCATCCGCGCCGAGTTCCTGTACAAGGTCGCTGGAAGCATCAGCAGCGTGAGCCCGGCGCAGGGGCAGGTGAACACGAGCGTGACGATCCGCGGCACGAACCTGTTTGGGTACGGCGCGTCGCTTGCGAGCGTGTCGCTTGCGAGTGTGCCGGCAAGCATTGTGACCCAGAACAACAGCGTTGTTGTTGTTGAGGCTGGCGCGTCGATGGCGACGGCAGTGTCTGCGGTTGAGCTTGTTGCTGACACTGGCGCTGTTGTGAGCCTGTCATCGTCGTGGCGGTATGTTGCGCCCTCGAGCATCAGCGGAGCAACGCCTGGTGTTGGGCAGGGTGGCACGCGGGTGACGGTGACGGGTGTGTCGCTGCTTGGCGGCGCGACGACGCTGCGGGACGTGACGCTTGCTGGCGTGTCTGTGCGCGAGATTGTGTCGTTCAACGACACGCAGGTAGTGGTGGTTGCGGCAGCGCACGGGAGCGCGGTGTCTGGGGATGTTGTGGTGCAGTCTGCCAACGGGGCGTTTGTGAGCCTGGTTGGCGGGTTCAACTACAGCGAGCCTGGTGCTGTTGCGAGTGTGAGCCCCG
The DNA here is from genome assembly GCF_000188695.1 of Salpingoeca rosetta. Taxonomy (NCBI): domain Eukaryota; class Choanoflagellata; order Craspedida; family Salpingoecidae; genus Salpingoeca; species Salpingoeca rosetta. Next base: position 428 of record NW_004754866.1, on the reverse strand, counting down.
ACAGCGGACACGCGGGGACGCGCGTTGTGATTGAGGGCACACGGCTGCTCGGGAGCGGGTCGAGCCTTGTGTCTGTGACGCTGGGCGGCGTGAGCGTGGCTTCGATTGTGAGCGGGAACAACACGCGCGTTGTTGTGGTTGCGGCTGCTGGGAGCGCCGGTGCTGGGGACGTTGTTCTGACGGCCAACACTGGTGCGGAGGTGATTGCGACTGGCGGGTTCACGTATGTGGCCGCGGGCGCGATTGACCAGGTGCAGCCTGCGTCTGGCCAGTTTGGGACGCGCGTGACGATCAACGGGACGAACCTGCTTGGAGGCGGGTCGTCTGCTGCGACTGTGCGGCTTGGCGGCGTTGCGGCGATGGTTGTGTCTGGGACGTCGACGGAGGTGGTTGTTGTTGCTCGGAGCGGGAGCGCCGGTGTTGGCGAC
>NW_004754867.1:0-2500 GCF_000188695.1 Salpingoeca rosetta | reverse complement strand
GTGGCTGGGTTGATGACGAGTGCCGTTGCAGAGACACTTGGAATCGTGTAGATGAGGCCATTGCGTGCCAGCACGCCGCCCCACCACTTGATGTTTGTGTCCAGGCCACTGATGGTGGTGAGATCCATTGTCAGGGTCTCTGGGTTAATGATGAGCACAGAGGGCGCTTCGACGGGAACGCAGTAGATGAGACCGCTGTCCGTTTGCACGCCACCATACCACTTTAATCCCTCGCTCGACAGCCCGGAAAGCGTGGTGTTGTCGGCCGAGTTGGTCGCTGGATCGATGATCAGCACAGCCGTGGCAGAATAAGGGATGCCGAAGATGAGGCCGTTGCCGGCCGCAACGCCACTGCGCCATTTGAGATGACCAGAGCCAAGTTCTTGGATGCTTGTGGTGTCAATGGTGTTGGTGTCTGAGTCGATGATGAGCGTCGTGTCCCTGGTTGATGGAAACATGTAAACGAGGCCGTTGCTTGCCAGCACAGCACCGGCCCACTTGTTTGCGTCTTGTCCGAGTCCAGAGATTGTGGTCGTGTCGACGGTGTTGGTGTCCGGATCGATGATGAGCACGGACGGGGAGGTGTACGGCGCCGCGTAGATCAGGCCGTTGTTCGCCAACACGCCACCAAGCCACTTGTTTGTCGTTGAGCCGAGCTGCCCAAACGTCGTGGCACTTGGAAAGCACACTTCGCCACGGACACGATCAATCGCCCTCTGCTGGGCCGAAATCGCACTCCGTTGTGCATCGATTATGCTTTCCTGTGCAGCGTTGACGCTCTGCTGCGCCGACATGGTGCTCATCAACATGCTGAGGGTCTCGTGCACATTCAGGCCGTTCAGAAACACGGGCTGGCTCATGGGATCGCTCGTGTTGATGTGGAAGGCGCCCGCATCATCCTCCTCCAGTATCACCTCTCCGACGCTGATAAACGGCATAGCCAGGAAAAGCAACGAGCAGACAGCTGCCACTAGCACCTGAGCCGTCGCACGCCGTTGCACCCATCCTGTCATCTTCGTCCTCGTCACCATCAGCAACGAAGAAGAGCACTCAAGTGCGCGAGCCAACTGCTGTTCGTGGAGGGCAATTGTGGAGGATTGTTGGGCATTGTACATGGATTTCGAGCCGTCGTTCGTGTGTTGACATGATTCCACACACACACACACACACCCACACGTGAGAGCCGTGCGCGCGATTGCAATATATGACGTGTGCATTTACTGTCGTTGCTGCTGTAACTGGCCAGCAACACCACACATTGTAGGAAGTGAGGGGGACGAAGATGAGGAGGAGATGAGACAAAGGGAAGAGATAGCCAACGGAGGTGTTGCAGCGGTGAGCACAAGCAGGGAACGGCACGAAACATAACCGTGGCGTTGTGCATGTGTGTGTGTGTGTACGTTTGATCAGGTCTGTAACCGGACCATGCCTCGCGCAAATGCGCCTGCACATGGGATAGAGCAGAGTGACGGTGGAAACGTGAGATGTTGACACACACGCAAATGGACGGCATGCAAGAAGGAGAAGACACACAAACACGCACTCACAAGCACAGACAAACAGACAAACAAACAGACTCACAGACACGGACACAACCCCACAGACACCCACACACACACACACACACACACACACACACAGACACACCCACACACAGACACAGACAAACCACACACCCACAGACACACACCCACACACACACACACACACACACATCGGCACGCAGACAACTGCTGCCCCTCCATAAACACAAAAGATGCCCGACCTTCGCATTTTGAAAGGCGGGTCTCGATATCCGCGATGCGGTTGTCGATTGCATCAAGTCGTGTGGTGGCAATCTGGTCCATGAGATCTAATTGCTGCACCATGGACACAACCATCACATCAAGCGTCGCCTTCACGTTCACAGACAATGACCCCTTCAGCCCACCAGGTGCATCCAGCGAAATGTTCGCAGCAGCCTGATGGTGTGTGTATGCGTGCGTGCGTGTGTGTGTGTGTGTGTTATGTGTGTTATGTGTGTGTGTGTGTGTTATATTGGGTTGCTGGCAAACGTGAGAGAGAAGCAGTCGCCTCACAACTCCACACACTGCACTTCCTCGCTCAAATACACCCCAACTCCCAAAGCGCCATTGCACGTACCTCCTCCAGAATGACTGTTTCCAGCTCATCTGTTCCTCCAATGGCGGTCTGTCCAAATCGCCGCATCAGCGCGTCCTCGTTCTCAATGTCATGACGCAATCTGAAGAATTTTCGGTTCGGTGACATCTCAAGGATCCAATCACGCGGCTCGTAAAACGCTTGCAGCTGTGTATGCGTGCGTGCGTGCGTGAGTGAGTATGCGTGCGTGAGTGAGTATGCGTGCGTGTGTGAGCGTGCGTGAGTGTGCGTGTGTATGCGTGCGTGCGCGAGTGTGCGTGTGTATGCGTGTGTGTGTGTGTGTGTGTGTGTGTGTGTGTGTGTGTGTGTGTGTGTGTGTGTGTGTGTGTGTGTGTGTGTG
>NW_004754868.1:0-7219 GCF_000188695.1 Salpingoeca rosetta | reverse complement strand
GACAATCGGGTGGAATGGGTTGATGTTCCCCTCTTCCCCAGCACGACGTACAGTCTTAACCACCATCTGCATTCACCATTTGCGTTCGACACTGCTGCCGTATTGTGATTTTCTGATTGAGAGCTGGCTTTGGGGGCGGGGGGAAGAGAGTTCGTGAAAACAGAGCGAGAGTGAAAAGCGATAAGGGCGTTGATGTTTCCTTTTAGATGCGCGTGTCAGGCGTCAACACGCGTCGTGGCTGCTGTGTGTCGCCCCTTGTTTCTCTATTGATTCTTCAGTTGTTGCTTGCTTGATTGTACTGAAATGCACGCATGTGTGTTGTGTGATGTGTAAGTAATGTTTCGACCTTACGCGACAGCGAGACGGTATCTCGGTGTTGGTCGTGTCTGTGTGTGTGTGTGTGCGTTGAAAACGAAAGTACGCGAGGCATGTTGCTCTGCTCTTCGCAAGTAAAAGGACCGCCAACGTGAATGAAATTGTTGCTGAATGGGCGAGTGAAACCGGCGACAATGCTGCGACTGGCGGCGTGGAGAACCACAAAGCAGAAGAAATGGGGGGGGGGAGTTGGTTGGTTCGCTGAGCGCAGAGAGAACAGATGGGTTGTGGTTTAACGGAAGAACTCGATAGAATGCACGTGGGAGGCGTTGAGGAAATTGATGAAACAACAACCACTTAAACAACAACCACTTCATCAAACAACACTACTGAAACAACAACAACAACTTCATTCAACAACAACTTCATTCAACAACAACTTCATTAAACAACAACAACAACTTAAACAACAACTTAAACAGCAACAACTTAAACAACAACAACAACAGCGACGACGACGACGATGATGTGACTACCAAGGTCTGCGCCAGTGCTCGTCACGAGAGTTGTACAACTCATTGTCGCTGTCGTCCTCATCATGCACACCATCATCGTTGTTGAGGGTATGGTGGTGGCAGCGGTGTAAATGGTGGCTGTTCCGACCACTGTCGTAGAACCGTTTCTCATCGTTATAACGAGTGTCGGCGACAGCCTGGTGGACAGCGGTAGCTGTGTTGCGCACAGACGCAAGCAATCGCCGCTCAAGCACGTGTATGCGTCGCTCAAGCTGTGTTGTCGCGCTCTCCACGCTCTTGGCCGTGTTGTCCTTGATGTCGTGCAGAACACCCTGCCACTCGCCGTGACGCGAGATCCTACCTGCGTGTTCGCGACCAACCAGCCGGTACAGCCACTTTGGGAACAAGTTTGGATCGTCACGCTGCCCGTCGCTCATAAACACTTCTTGCTCAAGCAAGATGCGTGCGCGCAGCAGCTGGAACTCGATGTCTGCATGATCCTTGATGCGCTCGTACGAGTCAGACATGAGCGCAATCAGCAGGTTCAGCAGCACGAGCGGCACCAGCACCGTCGACACCACAAAGAGGACGCGCAGAAACGACCTGTACTCGCCCGAGAGCGCGTCAAGATCAACATCCACCAGGATGAGCGTGGTGAAGGTGAAGAGCAGTCCGTTTGCTTCATCCTGCAGGGCCGTGGACGTGAGAGTTTTGTCGTCACGAAGAAGCGCCTGTGCGGCTATCCAGGCCGCAATGATACTGATGCACAACACCACCAGGAAGTAGCGGATGTCATAACCGATGGCGACTATCATGCGCACGAGCGGGCCTGTGGACTGGAATGCTTGAAGAAAGTACAGCAGGCCGTACCAGCGCATGAACACACACCCAGCCAGCCAGGCGCGAGCATGCTGCCACCCAATCAGGTACGTGGTGCATGTCACAAAGGTGACAATGACATTTCCAGCGTCCACCCAGTTCCACACATCGCGCAGGTATGCGTCCACGTCGTGTCGAAGCTGCAGGGCCTCATACCGCGCGTCCTTCAGGCAAATAAGCAGCAACACCAAGGAAAGAAACACAGACGCTTGCTCTGTGCGCGTGCCGGATACCAACAGCGTGTCAGCGGCCGCACCGTTCAAATTGATGGTGAACACCATGGCGGTTGCACACACCAGGCTGATCAGATACACAAACAACTGCTGCAGAAACTCGCGTTGCCCGCGTCGCTTCCACTTGAACTCAATCAGTGCGCGGGCAATGTCGTTGTCGAACAGGGACGCATCTCCGGTCGCCACCAATGCGCCCAGCAGCCACCTGCTTGCGTACGGCAGTGGTACCACACGCACGTCCCGTGCACGCGCCTTCTTGCGGATGGCATAGTCTTCCGCAGCATACAACGGCTGATTCTGCTCGTTCTCCTGGTGCTGTTGCTGCTGGTGGTGCCCACCGTCGCGACCAGCTCGACAGAAGCTCAGCCAGTGCAGTGCCTGCCCAAACCACGTCCACCACCCATAGCGTTGGTGGGGGGATAGCGTCGTGACTTGGATGGGGTCCTTGCTGCTGTCAAGCACGAACAGATGCTGTGATGGCCAATATGGATCAATCTTGCCATTGCTGTGATCAACTGGCGCTTCGGCCCTGACGAGAACAAGCCCAAGTCCACGCAACAGCTCCCGAGCGACGCCCTTGTGATGCCTGATGCAAGCCATCATGTCATCCACAAAGGGGGCGTGGCACGCCATCTTCAGCGGGCCGGTTTTGCACAGGCCCCAGCATGGCAGAGGCGCTGCGTCGTCGGCCCCTGCCGTGGCGAGGGACGCATCATGTTGAGTCCCCACACCAACGCACGTGTCCAGGCTAGCGAGCGACAGGCGCCAGAAGATGGGCAGCTCGGGTCGTTCCACGCCTGCGTCGCGTGCACGCGCGCCCTGTACCAGCTTCTCTGCCACCACTTTGAGCGTTGCATCGGAGGCGTGGCCTGAGTTGACTGCCACGTGAAACATGTGTTCCACACCGTTGACATCGTCCAGCTCAAGCAGCGGCAGCGCAGGCGTCTCCAGCATCACGCGCAGAATGTCAAGATATCGGTCGTCCTGTGCTGCCCACGCCAACGGCGTCATCATCGCCACAGGCTTCTGCCAGGCTGCCGTTGTAGCAGCAGCAGAATAGTTGTAAGTCATGTAGCCAGACTGGGGTGAATTTCAAGGTGAGACGCGAGGCGAAGACTGAACGGGGATCAGGAGGCGTGTGCGTGTGCTGGCGTCGTTGTTGTTGCTGGTGGGGCCACGCACATTGACAACACCAGTACGGTTGGCAAAGGTCAAGAGCGCACTTGTGCCGCCGACTGGACGGCGGGTGCCCCTGGCATGATGGGATGCAACAGGGACGGGAAAGAGCAGGGTCAGCGGGAACGCAGTGAGGGCGTTGCGAAGCGTACTCAGCCGATTCTCGGGCATGGGATCAAGCCTGTCGTGATCGATGGTGCCACGGAGCACGAAGGTGGGCAGGTGCGGCAGCCCATGGAAGCTGTCTGGGTGCATGAGCTGAGGCAGCGGCCACACGTTCATGTTCTGATCGTGGCTGCCGGATGCAACGTATTCCCCTGATGGCGCCACGCACACAGAAGTGACAATGCTGGTGTGGCCTTTGAGCGACAGGAAACAGCGCGGCGTGGATGTGTCGATGAGCCACACCTTGACGGTGGTGTCCTGGCTCGCGGTGACGAGGAATTTGTCATTGGGCGAGAGAGACAGCGACGTGACGTTGGCTGCGTGCCCCTCCAGAGTCGCCCGGCATGCGATGGTCACCTCCTCGTCCTCTCGCACAGCATCACCATTTCCACCGTCATGATCGTCATCATGATCGTCATCATCATGGACATCACCATTGCCGCTGTGTCGATACACCCGCCACAGCTTGATGGTGTTGTCGTCGCTTCCAGAGACAAATGCCTTGCTTCCATCGGAGAGAAAGAGCAGGGATGAAACGCGGCCGCGGTGTCCATTTCTGGACGCTGGTGGTGGCGAAGACAATGCACCCAGCACCCTGTGCCGTCTGCCACGCTTCTTGCTCATGTTGCTTCCGCTGGCAGGGTTGTTAGTGCTTGGTGCCGTGTTCAGGCGCTCTCGCAGCTCACCATAAGGCGCCATGCTGTCGCTGTCGCTATTTTTGGGGTCGTTCTGCTGCTGCTGCTGCTGCTGCTGCTGCTGCTGCTGCTGCTGTTGTTGTTGTTGTTGTTGGTGGTGGTGGTGGAATTGAGGGGGGAATGACCAAGAGAAGATGCGCAGGCTAACGTCGCCGCAGCCGACAGCAATGAGGGTTTCATCGGGTGAAATGGCAATGCAGTTGACCTTCTGCAGTGCTGGCAGCTCGTGGCGTGCGAGTCGCTGTCCCGTGTCGATATCCCAAACAGAGAGGGTGGGGCAGAGGTTCCCGGACTCAGTGCCGCGGTCGCCCGTCACCACCAGCCGCGATGACACAGCCATAGCACGCATCTCTGCAGCGTGATGGGCGTCATTCGTGTCACGTTCGGTGGTGAATGCGCAAAGTGGGCCAAACAAGCGCTGCGCTGCAGGCGCGTCATGCAGGTGTTGCTCTTGCTGCTCTTGCTGCTGCTGCTGCTGCTGCTGCTGCTGCTGTTGGTGGTGGTCTGGAGAAGGTGAGTGGAGGCGGTGTGCAACGAAGATTTGTCCAGATTCGTGTCCGGCAAAGAGTCGCTGTCCATCACACGAGTAGCGCACGCACGTGAACTTGCCCTCGCTCAAAGCAGGGCATGTCAGCTCCTCCAACACCGCATGCGATGACATCGTGCTCATGGTTGAGTGCTGTGCTGTACCAGTTTCGGCCTTGTGCTCCGCTTCCCACGCGTGTATCGGCTGTGCTGGAAGCTGCGTCTCTTGCACCGCATATGCGTGTGTATCGCGAGCACCGTGATCAGCATCCTGAAGGCGGCTGTCGTGGCCAGTGTGCGCGTGCGTTCTTCGAGAGTATGTTGCTTGGGTGGCGGTATCATCCAAGCCAGCACCCTGCGTGCAGACTTTGCCATTGCTGACTGTGGGTTTCGATGCAGCGTAGAGTTGCAAGCGGGCAGCTGCGTCCATATGACGAACGAGGATGTTGTTGCCGCAGCACATGGCGACGTGCTGGCTGTCGGGTGACACAACCACACTTGCCAGGCGCCCGGAATGGTGTGTTGACATGGCTTCTGTGGTCAAGTGCTGGTCCCACATACGGATGCAGCCGCTGATGCTCCCAGAGATGAAGTAGCGGTCATCGTGAGGACACACAACGAGGGCGGGCGTGTTGACTGTCTCGGCGGTGAGCGTGGCGAGGCAGTCTTGTGTCTCCACGATCCAGATTTTGATTTCGCCATCCCAGGACCCGGAAATGATTCGGGTCAACCCCTTGCTCTCCCGCGACAAGCCAATAGCGTTGACCCAGCTGGTGTGCCCACGCAGTGTCGCAGCACATCTGCCGTACCGCAATGACTGTGCTTGTTGTTGTTGTTGTTGTTGTTGTTGTTTTTGTTGTTCGTGATTGTCGCGCTGGTCATGTTGGGAGGTGGATGGTGGTGGGGGCGTCAAGGTGCGTACGTCCATCGAAGATTGCGTGCGGGACGACGGTGCCGTGGCGGCGGTGGATGCGAGCGGGGTGACTTTGAAGGTGGGCGAGTCAACCTCAAGGAATACATTCCATACTTTGATGGTCTTGTCTCCGCTGCCAGAGACAAGCCATCGCCCATCCTGCGAGACCTCCAGCGCATTGAGCCAACCCGTGTGTCCAGTGAAGTGGACAGTGCTGTGTTCGCCCACGCCTGTTGGATCAGACCCCAATTTCCACAACTCGATCTCGTTTTGCTTGTTGCCGACGAAGAGATTCTGGTACGTCGGATCATATGCCATGCAGCGAACTCCAGCCTTTGCGTGGAGGACGTGAGGCGTTTCGTCGATTGTCAACTGTTCGCCGTGGACTGCAGGTGGTGTGCATTTCCAGATGCGCACGTGCTTGTCTGTGCAGCCGCAGGCGACGAAGAATGTACCCGCTTGTGCCTCGCCCAAAGACACATCGGTGGCTGGCCACGCCAATACAGAGCGCACCTTCCCCACAGCATCGAGAACGATTGGCGTGTGATCCACACGGATGTCCGTTTGACGGGCACCATGTGGGGTGTCCGACGCACTGCTCGTGGGCGAAGCAGTCACAAGAAGCGCCCGCGACCCGGCGTGTCTTTCTTGATTTGGGGAAGCCCGTGTTCGATGCAGCCGCCACAACTTGACCTTCTTGTCATCAACGCCACCAGAGACGATGAACTCGTCGTTTGGCGACATGCACAGGGCACGCACAGTGGTGTTATTGCCGTGTGCGTTTCGGATGGTGTGCACTGGGCCCACGGTGCCGACAGGGGCACACAAATCCCACACCTCGATGTGCCCACCGTCTCCAGATGCTGCCAACACGTTGCTGTCTGACGTTATAGCGAGCGCACGGATGCTCATTGCTTCGCTGTGCTTGTTTGCAGCGGTGTGTCCGGAGGAGGCGGAGGAGGACAGGGGTGCCTCCTGCTGCAATGTTGTTCTTTGCAACGCCTCCTCGGACGGCACCACTGTAGGGGAGCGCCCAAGGCGGTGAGCAACGTTGTCAGAGCCCGTGTGACGTTGACGGAGGATCCCGGCTCGCAGCCTCAGTGCAGGTGGCTGTCCCCCGTATGCAGCCATCGTGCTTCATGGGCTGCAACCGGAAGGACTGAAGGAGGGAGGGGGAGGGTGTGACAGTGGCAGTGTCCGGTTGACGTGAAGAAGACAGACGGACGGCGGACGGTGGCAGCGGTGCGGGAAACTACAACACGGCTGCAACAGCATAAATTGCATGAAAGTTGGTTCGAGCCAACACCAACAACAAACACCAACAACAACAGCAGCTACAATGCCGCCACCACGACCACCGCCGCGGCCGCCTCCGCCGTCGAGCAAGCCCAAGCTGAAGCCTTCATGCGCACAGGCAGCCAGTGAGGATTGCAACGATGGTGCAGGCCCCTCCACCACCTCTTCCACATCACCACCACCGCCACCACAACCGTTGACGTCCCAGCAGGCCCGCCCCGTCAGCAATTCACAGCGAACACCGCCCTATGATCCCGTCGCTGCATTCTGTTTCCCTCAAGCACCAGAAGGTGTGTGTGTGTGTGTGTGTGTGTGTGTGTGTGTGTGTGTGATGTGGTGTGCGTGTGATGTGCGTGTGTGTACTTGTGTGTGATGTGCGTATGTATGTGTGTGTGTGTGTGATGTGCGTATGTACGTGTGTGTGATTGCGCACACATGCACAGCACTCCCACGTACAGCGCCAATGTTTGTGTGTTGTTGTTGTTGATGATGATGATAATGTTCAAT
>NW_004754869.1:0-7239 GCF_000188695.1 Salpingoeca rosetta | reverse complement strand
CCTTCGCCACTCCAGGAGGAGCTCACCGGCGCCGCCCTGTGCGAGCCCACGCTCGTCCACACGGACAACCAGCCGGCGCAGCGCGTTGCCGAACACGCCGCCTCGCGCATGCGGCACATCCTCGTCAAGTACCACTACATCCGCGAGTGCGTCGACACCAAGAGGATTGTGCTGAGCTACCTCGCCACGGAGCACATGATCGCAGATCTCCTCACGAAGATCCTCCCTCGGCCCAAGACGGCTCAGTTCTGCACGATGCTGTTCGACCAGCGTCCTCTGCCAGGCTGCCAGCCACGGGCCCGTCCTCATTCGGGCCGGTCGCCACGTCCTTCGACTCCGCGTCAGGACCTCTGAGCGGCCGCGCACCACAGGACACGCCTTCACTCGGGCCAGCCTTCCACAACAGGCTGCGCACCACAGGCACCAACCATTTTCTTAAACGTGTTTCACAACACACGTCCTTACTCACATCTCACCTACATCTGCCCATGCCATTCCTACATGCATGACATCATCCACATGCTCATCACGTTTCAGAACATCAACGCAACAGAGAGGTAGGTCAATGCGGGGGAGTGTTGACAGGCAAGTCCTGTCTGCTGAGTCATCATTGACCTCCCTTCTTCACGACACCACAAATTTGCATTCACCTCTCTTGTGTTCTGGAATGTTCACGTGATTTCCCTCCAACCTGTTGCACGTGCAGTGTTTAGCTTGTGTGGTTGCTCGATGTTACATACTCTTGCATAACACACCACATAACCACACAACTCTCAACAAACACTGCCACGTCACCACTTTGCGTTGTCGACAATTCTTGTCTTCTGCTCTGTTTCTTTCTGTTGGAGTGTTCATTCATCCTACATCCTTGTTTGCTTCACAACTCAAGTAAACACACACAACTTCCTCTTGCCAAGACAATCTCCCACACAACACACAGCACACTCTGCACACACACACACACACACACACACACAAGTCTCCAACAACAGCACCATCACCATGAACTTACAACACTAGCAAGTGCGCACAGCTTCACTGCATCAAGATTCTTCACACTGCTCACAGCCCAGATTCCCCTGGTCCGTGACCAACCACTGCTTGCATGCATGCACCTGCACTAGTTTCGCTGCACGTCAGCTGCACAGCTGCACATGCATCGCGATGCAGTGTTTAGACACTACTCATCACAGTTTTGGGGCTTTTTTCCATCACATGATCGCACTTTTTCTGCACCCCTTTTTGACTTCACCGCGCCAGTCTCCTTACTCCCGTGATCAAGTGAGCAAGCGAGCAAACGTCACTGCACCATGCCATGAGCTGCAGCAACAGGGACAAGGCCATGTGGCTGGCTTGCAGGCACACGTGCGCGCGAGCACACTGCGCTGTGCGCACTTCTACTTGCCTGCAGGCACGCAGCGCTGAAACAAGAAGGAGCAAAGCAGAGGAACTGAAGAGTAGAGCAGCGAGAAGGGGGTTCGTTTCCATGTGATTGCACAAGAGACAAGCAAGTAGGCAGAGAACGACGAGGAGCAGCGCAAGGGACACGTTTGCATGTGTGTGTGCATGCGTTTGTGTGAAAATGTTGCCTGCAGGCACGCGAACGTGTTTCTGATTGAAGTGGATTGGATGAGTAGCAATCCTCTGCTCACTGCAGACACGCTTGCACGCGATTGCGCAGTGCTGCTGCGTTGCTCGCAGGCATTGGTTAGTTCTCCTACATGGATTGGATTAACTCTACTACATCCCTCTACTCGCTTGCAAAGACTCACAACTTATCCTGCTTGCATTTGAGTTCACTCCACTTCATCCCTCTACTCACTCGCAGCCACTCACAACTTCTCCTGCTTGCATTGAATCCACTCCACTACAGTCCCTCTGCTCACTGCTGCGTTACTCGCAAGCACTCACAACATACCCTACATGAATTAGAATCACTCCGTCACATTCGTCTACTCACTCGCAGGCACTCACAACATCTCCTGCTTCCATTGTATTCACTCCACCACATCCGTCTGCAAACACTCACTACTTCCCCTGCTTGCATTGGATTCACTCCTCGACAATCCTCTACCCACTGCTGTGTTACTTGCAAGCACTCACAACTTCTCCTGGTTGCTTCGGATTCACTCTGCTACAATCCGTCAACTCACTCGCAGACACTCGTGCGTACGCTTGCTTGCTCTGTGCGTGTTGCTTGCAAGTACCCACAACTTCCCTTGCTTCCACCTTGTTCACTTCACAACACTCCTCCACTCACCCGCCACTGTGTCACTGCTTCGCCCACCATGCCTACACGTACCTGCAATCGACCCTTTATCAATCCACACCATCACTCACACACCGCTCTGTCACTCCCTCACAACTTCACTTCACTCCACTTCACTCAGCAGCATTGCCTCGATCCTTGGATTCACTCTCCAACATCACCTGTGCTTCCTCTCTCGCCTCCAGCAGCGATATGATCAGGTGTGTACGAAGCTCGCTGCAATCGCCTTCTCCTTTTCCTACTTTACCTTCTCCCTACATGCATGTGTGCTACTGCTTGCATGTTTGTGCTTCTACTCCCTTTGCTCCACCTCCACAAACACAACACAACACAACAGCACAAAACATCCATGCATGTGCCGCTTTGTCCCTTTGTCTCACCCTTCACTCACTTGCTTCCTCCTCTCTTCCCTTGCCTTTCCACATCCCATGTGTTGCATTGTTGCTTTGCACTTGTTGCCACATGCTTCATTCACCCTTGGCTCTCTTTCTCTTCCATCCACTCACCGCCACACAGCACCTCTCCACACAACATCACACATCCTTCACTTCACTTCACACAACACAGCACCACAACACAACCCATTGTGTGCATTCGTGCTTCCCTTCGTCCCTTCTGTCACCACCTTGTCACCACAAGCCTTGTTTGTCTGTTTCACCTGCGTTCCACCACCCTCCTCTGTCTTGTTTCAATTCTTGCCACTGCTGCTGCTGTTTCCATGTGCTTGCATGCCTTCCCTTGGCCCTGTTCACTACTTTGTGCCGCCACTTCTTCCCTTTCCCCTTCCCTTCCTTTCCCTGTCTCGTTCATGTTTCATGCTGCATGTGTTGCAACACATCATAAACCCATCAAGCCCACGCTGCCACCTTCCTCACCATCAGCCCTGTTCACATCCACCGCCACCAGTCGCTGCCATCATCACTCGCTTCATCCTTTTCCCCCACTCCCACGTTCACAGCTGCTGCTGCTGTCCTCACCTGCATGCAACATCCATTCCACAGCCACATGCCCAGCTCACCACCAATCCAATCCAACTCACATCACGCACACTGTGTTGACTTCACTGCAACCATCCACAACCATCCACCAACACCAGCAACACACGATACACACAGCTGCACATGCATGTTGCATTGTATGTTTCCACTTCACTTCAGCAACACGACAGCAAGCAAGCACATACACACACGTGGCAAGAACAAGCGAGAACCCCATATCAAGTGCAAGCAACACATACAAACACACACACACACACACAACAAGCAGCTCCACGCTGCGCCACACCGCTTCACTCCCCCCATCAGCCGCCATCATCACCTTCAGCCAACAACAACAACAGCAGTAGTGTGCATGCTGTGGCAAGAGAGAAGAGAGAGAAAGGGAAAGGGAGGGGAGGAAGGCAGAATGACACAAGGAGAGAGACGTGCACGCTGTCAACAACAACAACACACACAACAACACATCACACATCACCCGCTCACGCTCTCCTCCTTCTCCAACGAGGTGCGTGGTCTATGGCTGCCCCACGTCCTGCTTGCTTGTCCTGTGCCCTTGCTTGCTCGTGTCCTTGCTTGATTGTGCGTGTCATGCCATGGGTTCCAACAAACAGCATGCACTTCCCCTGCACAAGGGTCCATGTGTTTGTGTGTATGTGCGTGTGGGGATGACAAAGAGGGAGGAGGGAAGGGAGCAGAAGAAGAAGAAAGGGAGAGATGGGAGGTGCGTGAGCACAGACGGTGGTGATGGGCGCACACGACGTGGTTGTGGTGAACAGACACACAAACACACAAGCACAGCGAAGCAGCAACGCGCAACAGACACAACAGACACAAACAGGGGGAAACAAGAGCAGCAGCAGTGCTGCAACACACACACATACACACACCAAGGGAAAGGACATCAGCCAGCCAGCGTCATCCAACACGTCTTGCTTCCACTGGTCCACCCATGCAGCAGCGGTGGTGGCAGCAGAGGGAGAGAAGGAAGAGTGTGCCCTGTCTGGCTTGCCTTGCCTGCCTTGGCTGCCTGTGCGGGGATGTGCGTCTGCACAACCACCCACTCACTGCCTGTCTGTCTGTGTGTGTCAGCATCCATACATACACATGTGTGTGAGACAGGGGGAAGCAAGCAGCCACCACACACACACACACAGTGTGAATCACAAGCAGACACAGCATGAACGACATGCACACAGTCACACACAGTCACGCACATGCAAGTGCAACGCACCGTGAGGTGGGCATCAGACTGTCTGTCAGCGTGTGCGTGTGTGTGTGTGTTCACACACTCATGTGTGTGGGTCGATGCAGCCCATCATCCCTCTCTGTGTGCGTGAGCCACATGCATCCACAGCAGCAGGGGAGTGCGTGTGAGATCACAACACCCACCACAGCCACGTCCCACCTCCCTCCCTCAACACAAACACACAACCCACACGCACCGACACAGCAGTCAAACCAATTGACAGAACTCACCCAAACTCACGGTGTCAGCGTGCCATGGGCCTGTCCAGCACATATGTCAGCCTCACCGACCGTGGCAACGCCTTGCATGCCTTTGGCCCTGCACACATCCATGGTGTGGGCGGTGCTGTGCGTGTTGTCTGTTTGCACCTGTGCACCATCACACCATCACCCACCACGCCCCACACAATCCACGGAACCAAACGAGACCACCCACAACAGGACCGCCAGTGAGTGCCCGTCACAACGCGCACCCTCTCCCTCCTCTCCACCAACCCTGCGCCAGCCACGCACACAAACAACGCAAGCCACCTCCCGCTCAAACACACACGCACCTTGATTCGCGTTTCGCCTGTTGCTTGTTTGTTTGTGTTGGTCTTGTTGGTTCGTGTTTGGGCGATTTGTGGAAGATGCCACAAATAATCGCCCACTGCTGCGTGTGTGCGGCAACTGCTGTTTGCTTTCTGCGTTTGCTTGTTGAAGGGCGGACTTGCTTGCTTGCTTGCTTTGGTTGTTTGGTTGGTTGGTTTCAATGAGACAAGAGCAAGAAGAAGGGGGAGAAGAGGAAGAAGGGGAACAGCACTGTAGAGTGTGTCAATGCAACGCAGGCTCACAGGCCTTGCAGGCTGAGGAGGGAAGGGGAGAAGGGGAGAAGAGAAGGGGGGATGGAAAAGAAGAAGAAACAAACACACACACACACACACACATGCACAGCTGTGGACAGTATGCATCCCTCCCCTCTCCTCCCTTCTCTCCTCTTCTTCGCTTCCTCCTCCTTCTCCTCCTCCTTCTCATAGTCACAACAGACAACCATCAGCCACAAAGGGCTGGAAGAGAAAACAAACAAGGGGAGGGGGCAACAGCCACCCAGCCAGATCGCCATGGAAGAAATAGGCGAGGTGATAGAGGGGGGGGGAAGTAGAACACCGTCCATCAACACGCACGCACGCACACACACACATCTGTTGGGAGCCCCACGTCTTGTGTCCTTGCTTCCCTCCTTCCCCTTCCTTGGCCTGGGTTGAGTTGAGTTGGTTGAGGTGGCACAGCTCGCCATGCCGTGGCACGCGTGGATGTGGGCATGGGTGTTGGATGTGGATGGGTTCCTCTCTCTGCGTGTGTGAAAAGGAAGTGGAGGGAAACAGTGGAAGGGGTGGCAGCAGCAGGAGAGGAGGAAGAAGGAGAAGAAGCAAAGAGGGGGTGGATGTGAGCATGTCATGCGTGATGGGATAATAACAACAACACATGGGGCGGTGGTGATGATGATGTGCTTGCTGTTTTGTGCGTGTTGTGATGGCACAAGGACACAAAGGTCAACCACACACACCTCGTCGTCGATCAACGCATCTGCCTGGCACACACGCACGCACATCTGCAGTCACACACACACACACAGTCAAACATGGCATTGCAGAGTGAGACAGTGCACCATGCACGCATACACAGCAATGCAAAACACAACCACCACAAGCATTACAACCACAACATCTCTCCCCTCATCTCCATCCCCCAAATGCACGGTCACATGACCAGGTGCACAACCGTGGTGGTGATGATGGCCATGATGAACGCCTTCCTCCCACTTCCCCTCAATCCCTTCCACCAAAAACACACACAGCATTGCATGCCCTCACCTCGTGCATCGTGTTGCTGTCGGCGTGGTTGATGGCGATGCACACGCACACGCACACATTGCTGTGTGTTCCCAGTTGAGATGAGCAACGGAGGGAGGGAGAGATATGGGCGACACGACACGACGGCCAGTCAACCCCAGCCAATCCAATCCAGCATCACCGCCGTGTGTTGCCCACTGCAGTCATCATCACAATCACAATCACACACAGGTACAAGCAAAAGGAATGAGCCACTGACGTGTGTGTCACTGTCATGTGATATTACCACCACACGACATCACGTGCATGTGCACACGCACCCCCATCCCCCAACCAACATCATCCGCCCTCCATCCCTCCCTTCCCTCTCCCTCCTTTCGCTCTGCACTCCCACGTCGCCCCATCATCACCATCACCACCACCGTGTCACTTTCCCCTTTGCCCTGATTCCCACCACTCAACACAACCCAACCAACCAAGCAACCAACCGCCAACAATCATCCTCACCTGTGCTTGATGCAGCCAGCCAGACAGCCAGCCGATGGGCCACAGCGAAGCCAGAAAAAGGAACCGCAATCACATGCCACGGCCACCATCGTCATCGCTGATGGAGCAGAAAGGGGAGATGAAAGGGGAAGAGTGGTGGGCACGGGCCGTGTCCTTCCTTGTCTTTATCGGTGCAGCCCCAAACACCGTGCACAGCGCACAGGCACACGCACGGCCATCATCACAGCAGCCACCAGCAGCAGCGAGCCAGCCTGCCCTGCGTGCCTGTGAGGCAAGAAGAAACCAACCAGAGACGAACAACAATGACCGGCGATGGTGAGGACATGAAAGGACGGACACAAGGGACCACGCATGGGAATATGTAGCATGATGTGGGCGGGTGCATCAC
>NW_004754870.1:0-7270 GCF_000188695.1 Salpingoeca rosetta | reverse complement strand
CGGTGACGTGCGCCGTGCACCATCGTCGTTGTGGTCGTCGTCGCCATCATCGTTGCCATCATCATCATCATCATCATCTTCGAGGTCAGTCGTCGTGGTGTGCGGGCGAGTCCGCCGTGGCCTCGTCGCCTGGAGTTGCTCGACGGCGGCATTGTGTCGTTCAGTCAGCGTCGCTTGAAGGGATGCCACCTCCCCTTCCTGCTGCTGCGGCTGCTGCATCCGAGTCGTGCGTTCGATGCCTTGACGCACACACCACACGCCCACGTTGTCTGTTTGTTGGCTGTTGTGTGGCGTCGTTGTTGTCGGGCTGCTGGGAAACGGTCGTCGAATAATGCCCAAAGATGCCCAAGATATTTCCACAACCGCCTCGAAACAGGAAGGACGGTGCTGCTTGCTTGCTTCTTTGGTTGGTCGACTTCCAACCCCTCCAACTCGCTCTTTTGCTTGGTTTGGAACGTCACAGCCCACGTCGCCAGCAGCCCCAGACATCCGGCAACCACACACCCACACACACACACACACACACACACACACACACACACACACACACACACACAGTTGCAAGCCTACAACACCCCCTCCCCTCCCACACACACATACACACACACACACACACACACACACACACACACATACACACACACACACACACACACACACACACACACACACACACACACACACACACACACACACACACACACACACACACACACACACACACACACACACACACACGATGCCCGTGGCGTTGGCATCGTTTCCACCGGCGACGGTGTCTGCCATTGCGCGACATGTGGTTGGATCGCTGCCAGCAACAGACACGCAGCGCATGACCGCAGAGACGGTGGAGTGGACCATGCATGTGCTACTGGCCGCAACCAGCCTTCCTGAGGAGGAGGCCACCATCCAGGGCGGTGAAACGACGCCGCAGGCGCACGTGGCGAAGCAGCAGTTCATCCAAGCCACATCCCCGGCGCAGGCGCAGGGCGCTGTCTCGCGGCGCGCCACCACCTCGGTCGCAAACCGCGCAGCCCATAGCAGACCCGCAGACGCCAGCCAGCCCAGAAGCCCTTCCGCTCTTGAACAGCTGACACAGAGTGCCCAGGCGCCCCAGATGTATCTTGGTGACATTGTGTACGGTGCGTTGGATGTGCTCACCTCATGGCTGGCGTTGGGGCCCGCCTGCCCCAAGGTGATCCACAACCGCCCGCGAAAGCTTCTCCCCACCATCATCACACACATCGTTGCCCTCTTCAGCGACAATCATCGCCGTCCAGATGCCCCACACTGCAGGAAGTGCGTTTGTCGCATGAGCATTTGCGTGTGTGGAGTAAAACATTCTTGTGCATTGTGAATGCATGTGCATTGTATGGACATGCGTAATGTGCATGTGTGTGTGTGTGTGTGTGCGTTGGCTTGCGTATGTGCATTTGTGTACGGGTGTGTGCACGTGTATGTTGCGTCTGCACACAATGTGTGCATTGTGTCAATCTGAAGGCTTCCACTTGATTGCGAGTGCACGCGCTCACTCCTACACTCCTACACACCTGGCTTCCCCCTGCCCGTCCTGCTTGCAGGGTGTTCAATGCACTTGATCAGCTGGTGACCATCTGCGATGATCCAGAGACGGTCGTCGTCGCCCTTAGGTGTGCGCACGTGTATCCGCACGCGGTGATGGAGGTGTACGCGACGTTGCTTCTTCCTCAATTGGTCCTCCTGCCTCATCCTTGTCCCCCCCTTTCTGATGTGACGACCAATGCTTTGAATGAAACAGGGGCTTCCTATCCATCGCCAATGACCTCATGTTGTCCCCAGCAGCACTTCAGCTTGCCCTGCGCGTGTGCGATCATCTTCTCCCAACGCTCCTTCGCGCCTGGGTCAAGGTCTGCTGCGTATGTGCGTGTGTGTGTGCGTGCGTTTGTCTGTATGTGCGTGCGTTTGTCTGTATGTGCGTGTTCGCGATTGTGTTCGCGCTATTGTGTGCGTGCGTGTGTGCGTGTGTGCGTGTGTGCGTGTGTGCGTGTGTGCGTGTGTGCGTGTGTGCGTGTGTGTCACTGCTTGGACTTGTTTGTGCGCGCTCCTCTGTGTGTGCGTGTACGTGCTTGTTTTGTGCTCCATCTGCTGGTACCCTCGCGCGCACTGTGAGCCTGCCTTTTCGGTTTCAATCTCAATTGTTCTTTGCTTGCTTGTCTTCGTGTCTGCTCAGGTGTGTGCGAGGCAGTATCCCAGCCAGCGACTCTGGGCCGAATTCACCACCAGCTTTCGATGTATGTACCTTCACCCCACAAATGTTAACCAGCACTCCTCACACCAAGCAATGAAACCAGCGAGCCAGCTCGCGGCTGACACGTCCCCCATTGGTCTCTGTGATGTGTATGCTGCCGCGTGCTGATGCAATCTCGTGGGTGCGTGCGTGTGTTTCTTTGTGTTGACAGCGTGGCGGTCGTGGGCGAAAGCAGCGACGTGGTGGGGCCTCGTCACCAGAAGACTCGCACAGCGCTTGGTGAGGCAGCATCAACACATCGTGGTGCTGGTGTTGGTAGCCCATTTTGCTTGTGCGTGTGTAGCTTCGCTCTACCAATCAACTTCCTCACCTGTGCCAAATATGTGCCTGCCCGTGTATGTATGTATGTATGTATGTATGTATGTATGTATGTATGTATGTATGTATGTATGTATGTATGTATGTATGTATGTATGTATGTATGTATGTATGTATGTATGTATGTATGTATGTATGTATGTATGTGTGTGTGTATGTGTGTGTGTGTGTGCAGGTGGATGTGCTGTACGGATCCCGTGATTCCGCCCGCAGCAAATCTCAATCGCAAGAAACAGATGTTAGTCGTGTGTGACACTTGGCAGATTGCAAGTGCCCTTTGTATCTGTTGGGAGCGATTCTGTCATCTACTTGTTGTGTTATGGATCAATGCAAACTCTCAGGACGCCCTTTCGTTGCCTTACACATTTACACGCACACGCACACACAACACACACACACACACACACACACACACACACACACACACACACACACACACACACACACACACACACACACACACACACACACACACGCACGCGCCCAACACACACCCACCCAACACATTTCACACACACTCAACACATTTCACACACAAGGCGTTTGAGGCAGCTGTTGAGACGATGCGGCCTGAGGTGCTGTCGCAGTGCTGGAGCGCCATGCTGCATCTCATCGCCGACCACCGCGCCCTCAACCCGCGCCAATTCCCGCCAGACGCTTTTATCGAGTTTGTCGACAACGTGGCCTCCATGGTCAACGTTTTTGTGGACGTGGGCCAGCACCACCCGCCGCCAACCATCAACAGCATGCTCGCCCTCTTTGGCCACTGGCTCTTCGCCGCAGCGTCCCCGGACACGGGACCAGAGTTCCTGCAGGCGCGCGCCAGCGCAACAGGCGCACTTGTGGCCATCTACACCTCCCACCAGTCCATCCCGCCCGCCCCTCAGTATGCACACGCGTTTGTCGGCCTCGTCACGCTGGGATTGCGCAACAGCGTGCTGACGCAGTACATTTTGGGGCGTGGCAGCGGCCTCTTTACAAACGCGGTGCAGCTCCAGCCGCAGCTGCTGGTGGCCATGCTCCCGTTTGCCGCCGTGGCCAAGCACGTGTTGACGGGGGAGGTGGCTGCTGGACGCGCGGTCCGGTTCGCCGCGGCCACCATCCTGCAAACCCTGGCGTGCTATCCAAACCACCTCGGACACGTGCCAACGAGCGGGCTGGCAGTCTCACTCGATACCAACACAACAGCCCTCGTAGGAGAAGCAGCAGCGGCAGTATCGAAGAACAACAACGCGGATCGTGTAAAGGGTACACGCGGTGGCGAAGGCGACACGGCAATGACAGACAAGGCAGCGCCCCAGAGAGAAAGGCCAGCCATGAGTGGCAGTGGAGGGGGACAACAGGGACAAGAGTGGTCTACGGAGATTGATGCGCCGTACTTTAGCTCCCTCACGCGCCGCTTTGGAAGCATTTGCCTGCAGGCAATCATGAAGGAGGACGACGACGTCATCTTGCAGGTGACTTTTGCTTGGTTATGTGTGTGTGTGTGGTGTGGTGTGGTGTGGCGGGCTTGCGCATTCTCAGCAGTGGTGGCACTGAGAGCAACGACAAATTGACACCCAACACCACACGAGAACCTTCACACACACACACACACACACACACACGAGAGCAAACTCGAATAACAAACACAAGCTGACGCCGATGCAACATGCTGTCATGATTTACTGCGACAGATTATCATGAACACGATTTACACCGTCATCTTGGACGACGAAACGAAGCGCGCATGCACGCGCGCAACCAACTCGCTCTCGCAGCGCCCGCAGTCGCCGCTGACATATACACAACAACAACAACAACAACAACAACAACAACAACAACAACAACAACAACAACAACAACAACAACAACAACAACAACAACAACAACAACAACAACAACAACAACAACAACAACAACAACAACAGCAGCAGCAGCAGCAGTCTGCAACGGACGTGCGGTCCAAGAAACCGCTGCCGCCACTGCTTATCGTCTCCACGCTGCGGGTCCTCATCACGGGCCTCTGCGAGTGCGTTCAACTCACCACCAGCACGTTGCCTCGTCTTACTCGTGCACGGAGTGACACGCGCTCGTCATGGGTGTCTCACACACACCCTCTGCACAGCCGTTCCCCTACCAGTCACCCTCACCCTACCAGTCACCCTCACCCTACCAGTCACCCTCGCACACACATACACACACACACACACACACACACACACACACACACACACACACACACACACACACACACACACTCACTCACTCACTCACCCAACTCCACCATCACCGTCGCTGTTGTCACAGACGGCCGTGGTCGCTGAATGTGCAGATGACCGCGCTGGAGACAATACGCGGCTTCTCGCGTCTCTTCGACATTGTCATGGAGGCCGACCCGCGCGCCGCCCCGCAGCTCATCCTGGGCCTCTGCACTTTCATCGAGATGCAGGTCTGGCAATTGAAAGAGAAGTGGTGGTGGTGGGGGGTTGGAAACGTGTGCATATTGTGTTTGTGGTTGCTCTGAACTGTGATTTGCCGATCTTCATTCAACAACGGTTCATCGTTCGTTGGCCTCACCTCACCCCCTTCTTCTTGTCCTTCTTGTCCATCTTGTTCCTGCCTTTGGTTTGGCCTCAGCTCGGGCAACCGCGGCAACGGCACACGCGCCACCTGCACACCTCCATCGTTGTCGGCTACCACTGCCTCCTCTCGTGGATGACTCCATATTGGGTGCGGCCGCGCTTCTGAGCGCGTGTCTTCCTGCTGCTGCTCACGCCATGGATGTTGCAGCACTCGCTTTGTGACGCAGTTGCTGCTTGCTGCCTGCGATTGTTGTTGTTGTCGTTTAGATTTGTTGCATGCCCAGTCATGCTCGTGTCAACGCGCCCGCTCACGCACGATATGCTGTGTGCTGTGCATTCACAACACTGCACGACAGTGCCACGACTGTGCACACGGTGTTCTGGCTGCTGTGCTCCGCGTCATCATGTGCGGTCTTGTTGGCACATCCGCACAGGACTCTGTCAAGTCAGTCAGTTGATTCATGCGCAGCCTGCACAGCCGTTTGCAATCCATGTGGACTGGCCTGAGTTGGTGGTGATCACACCCCACACGGTTTGTTTTCACCGCCCTTACCCCATCCTCACCCTTACGACCACCACAATGATCACGACGACGCCACCATCATTACCGCCACCATCACCGCCACCACCGTCAGGTTCCAGTCTGCTGCGGAGAGCAGGTGGATTCTCGGCAAAGCGCCACCGCGACGCAAGCGGCAGATCAGCGAAGGTGCGATGAAACCAAAAGCATGCTCGATGCGCCAAAGACACAAGGCTGTGCAGTTTCATTTACACACACACACACACACACACATGCGACGGAATGCAGGGGAGCTTGGCGTGACGTCGCCGTCGTATCGCGTGCAGGAGGCAGCGAGTCTTCTGCTGCGGAAATTGCACAGCACACACACGCGCCCGGAGCACCGCCGCAACCCAGGTCACATTGTCACTGTGCAGCTTGCGCGCTTGTTGTGGGCGAGATGCGTTGAGTACGTGTGCATGAGCAAGTGAGTGTGCACACGTATGCATGCGTGGGTGTGGTGTGTGCACATACATGCATGATGCAGTGCTGCACAATCGCCTGTGCTCTCTTCATACGTCGTACTCACGGACACCGTCGACGTGTGTGCAGGGCTCAAGGTGGAGGAAGAGTTTCGCGCGTGGCGAGAAGGCTCAAAAGGTCTGTGCCATGGTGGTTTCTTGTGTGCAATGGCGTGTACACATACGATCACACACACATACAATCACACAACCATATACAATCACACACACACATATACAATCGTCGACAATCACACAACCAAAAACAATCACACAATGATACACAATCACACACATACAATCACATACACAATCATTTTCAATCACATACAATCACACAATTTCACACATTTCCACACATCCCCCCCCCACACACACATACAACTGGCAGCGGACCTGCGGTACTTCAGCATTGGCATGCACACCATCCTGGCCGTGCATGCGCCAAAGAAAGGTGCTGACTCAGCAGTTCTCGTTGTGCGGGACGAGAGCGGGCGGTCCGTGTGGAGAATACGTCCGGACTGGATCCCTTCAACGGCGACACCACGATCGGCAACGAGCGCCCCTGCATCTCAGGCAGCGAGCATGCGGCGCACGACCACCGCGCCCGCAACCATATCTGCAATGACGGGCGGCCGCCACGACACACATGCACACGCACACGCACACGGGCAGCAGCAGCAGCAGCAGCAGCAGCAGCAGCGTTGCAATGATGATGGTGATGATGGCGGTGGAGACAGGGTTGTGGAGCCTGAGCCGATCCTTGAAGGCGTGACGGCAGCGAACTTCAACGCGCGATTGGAGGAAATCACGGGCGAGAGTAATCCATCCTTCCCATGCACAGTGGAACACAGCGATGATGGAGAGGGTGGTGCATATGGTGCCGGGCATGACAGTGACGGTCATGATGGCACTGGCGCTGACGGTGTGGGAGGCGACGGCGGTATTGACGGTGCTGGATGCTGGTTGAATTCGGCGTTTGCGCAGCAGATTCGTGAGGAACACATGCACACCGTTGACCCGGTTCGTACGGGCCTCGTGTGCACCGCTGTTTTGACACGTGTGTGTGTGTGTGTGTGTT
>NW_004754871.1:6348-7580 GCF_000188695.1 Salpingoeca rosetta | reverse complement strand
AGGTAATCAACCCATGCACTTTGATTCGACTTTGCGTATGAGCGGAGCATATTCCCAACGACTCTGTTGACTCTTTCGGTCTGTCCGTCGGTCTGAGCGTGGGCCGCTGTTGACATTTTCATTTGCACGCTGAACTTGTGCATGACTTTCCTGAACAGAGCTGCGGTGAACCGCGGATCCCTGTCGGAGATGAGGACTTCGGGGAGTCCGTGTAACTTGTACACATGTTGAATGAATAGTGAAATACAACCCTGGGCATCGACAGTGCTGGACGTAGGGGCCAAATGGACCATTTTGGAATACTTGTCTACGAACACGTAGATAGCGTCGTGTCCTTGAGATGTAGTTGGTAGTCCAACCATCAAGTCCATTGTGACTGTGTGCCACGGGTATGGTGCCACCGGCAAGGCTTGGGTGGGGACCTTGAGTCTACGACCACTCTTTGCCGTTGCGCATGTGTGACAAGTGTCAACGTACTCTCGAATCGCACTGTGCATCCCCGGCCAATAGAATTCGCGCGCAGCGCGGGCCTGAGACTTGGAAACACCTTGATGTCCACTGCTCAGCCCATCATGCGCCATGGCCATTACGCTTCTATGACTGGAAGATGGCACGCAGATGCGGTTCTTGTGATAGAGTAGGTCGCCAACACGTTTGTACTGTGGAAAGGACGCGAGGTCGTGAATGATCTTCTCCCAGAAAGGGTCTTTGAGGTAGTCAGACCAGCGGATGTTGACTGTTTCGTCTTCAAGCAGCTCCCTGACCATGCAGGTGCGAGAGAGTGCATCCGCAACGACGTTTTTGTCGCCTGGAATGTACTTGAAAGTAACGTTGAAGTCTGAGAGGAAGAGCGACCATCGCTGAATGCGGGCTTCCTGTATCTTGTTCTGTGCCAACACTCGCTCGAGCGACTTGTGGTCGGTGTAAACAGTGATGGGGCGACCGATACAAAGGTAACGCCAATGTTGCAGAGCTTTGATGACGGCATACAGCTCCTTCTGCCTGATTGGCCAGTTTCGCTCATGCACTGAAAGGGTGCTGGAGTAGAACTCAATGGGGCGACCCTTGTGCTGGAGAACAGCGCCGACTGCTTTGTCGGAGGAGTCTGTAAACAGATCCAGTGGCTCTGTAGGATCAAGGTCGAGCGTGGGACACAACGTGGGCAACTTGGCCATGGTGGCCTTGAGATTGTTGAAGATTCGCGAGTCATCCTGCGTCCAGTTGACAGTCGC
>NW_004754871.1:0-6060 GCF_000188695.1 Salpingoeca rosetta | reverse complement strand
TCAACAATTTGGAGATGATTATCAATCCCATTTGAAGAGTGAATGAGAATGTCATCCAAGTAACAGGAGACGTTTTCGGAGGGAAGATTTTTCAAAATGTGATCCATGATGCGTTGGTATTGGGCAGGAGCGTTTGCCAGCCCGAAAGGAAGGACCGTGTACTCAAACTGACCCATACCAGGTGCGAAGAATGCTGTCAGCTCTCGTGCTTTTGGTTTGAGTCTCACTTGGTGATATGCGGATTTAAGATCAAGTGATGTAAACAGAGAATGTCCAGATGCTTTTGTAATGAGTTCGGACAGCAGGGGCAAAGGGTATCTGTTAGGGATCGTTAATGCATTCAATGCACGGTAGTCCACACACATCCTCAAGTTCTTGTCCTTTTTAACCACAAATAGTACAGGAGAAACCCAAGATGAAGTGGACGGTTGGATCCACCCCTTGTCCAAGAGGTCCTTGACCGTTTCCTGCATTGTGGTGAACTCATGTGAGCTCAGGCGATAGCACCGTGACTTGGGGGGCATCGCATTAGTGACAAGTGGGATATCCACATCCAACTCTCCTCGAGAGGGAGGCATACAAGTCAAATCCAAAAACACAGGTGCATACTTTGTGCATAAACTGTGTACATCTACTTGGCTAGACTTACATTTGCGCGAAATCGTGCCACTGTTGAAGTCGAAAACGGGTTGGGCCCGTTGCAGCCAATCCATACCGAGCAGGAGATCCACAGAGAGATCTTTCACTGCTGGCAGGCACATGCTGGTGACATGGCCACACCACTCGATCTTGCCAGTGGCGTAACGATCGGTGGTGCTGGTGCTGCCATCCGCGAGAGCAAGCGTAAGCTTAGCTCCGGGACGTGTCTCAGAAAAGTTGCTGAGTTTACACAATGACCTCTCGGCCCCAGTGTCCACAAGCGCTCGCAGCCTCTTGTTACAGAAGAGCACATTAGTGCTAATCAAAGAGGAGTTGCGGGTGCAAGCGTTCACGGACACAACGGTGACCGGCCTGCCTTCCTCGTCAAATTGCATGTCCTCAACGATGCCAATTTGCTTCACGGACTCAGTGAGCTGCGAAACAGACTCAGCTGGATCAACTCGTGGAAGACGTCGAGGAGGCGGAGGCGGAGGAACGTGCGAGGCATCATGCAGCTCAGCACCGGCTTGTGTCGGGTTGACACGCACCGTGTTGGTGGCCGTTGGCCCATCCAACTGTTTGCCATTCACGTGACGCCGAGCATGGCAATCACTGACGACATGGTTGGTGCGACCGCACCGACTGCACGGTGGCAGTTTGCGAAGCTGATGCTGTTTGGGACGACGGTTCCTCATGCGAGGCTGGTGCGAGCGCGGCGGTTGTTGTGGTGGAAAGCGCTTGCTGCGCTTGAGGTCGGAAGAGGCCGTGTCGTGGCGGCGCTTGCTGCGCACGATGGAGAAGTACCGGTCCACGAGGATGATGGCGTCGTGCAGAGTCTTGGGCTGCTTGTCCGAGATGAAGAGCTGCAGACGCGTGTCGTGGAACCCGGCGAGGTACGTGCACACCACGTGAAGCTCGGGATTGACGTTGGCCAGCAGGCTGCGGGCGCGCTCCGAGTACGCGGCGTGGTCCTCGTCCGTGCGAATCTCCAGGTGGGCGATGTCCATGTGCCGAGACCAATCACATCGGGGGGCGAAGCGAGCCGAGCACGTGTTGAGAAAGACTTGCCAGAGCTTGTCCTTGTCCTCGGTACTCGCCTGCGCCGTGTCGGCATGTTCCTGGCAGAAGTCCAGCGCAATCCGCGAGAAGCTATCGTCGTTCGTCTTCGGGATGGCGTACTTGAGATTGTCCATCGGGTGGGAGCCGTAGAGCTTGCACAAGTTGGCGAACCATTCCAGGTTGTCGAAGGGCTTGTCCACAAGCTTGGCAACAAGGTCCGAGACGCATGGCTTGGCGTCCTCCTGAAGACGAGGAGCGTTGATAGCATTGGCGCTGGAAACCGAAGGAGTAGAGCGGGGCATCGTGACCTGATAAAGGTTGGGAAGTTGGGAGGTATACAGAGAGATATGCGGGTGAGAATCGTAGAACGACAATCGCTACCAAGTGTTGTGATGTGACTGGTCTGTGTGTGTGTAAGAGTGTTTGACTGGGACTTAGAGTAGGGTCTTGCTGTATACTGTGCGGGAGACGTAGTCGCAAGTAAAGAAGACAGGGTAATAGGATGGGGCGATGAGATAAGTGGAGTGATAAGATAAGTGACAACAATCAAGCAAGGAAAGTAGAGACAGGCACAAGGTCAAGAGAGACGAGCAAGGGGGTCGGATCTTGGGTGTTGGTGTCCTTGGTGAGGAGTGGTAGTTCCGTTCTGTTGTGTGGTTCGGAATCTGTGTTGGTCCTGAACTCCGGGAGGACTATGCCTTGATACCCTTAAGTTCGGCCTTGACACTCCTTCACGACACTTAAGTTCAGGATTTGTATTGTAGTGCTGTCTCACTACATCAACTTATTGCCAGGAACCAAACAACTAAGGTTTAGGCCAGTTTGAACAAGCCAGCTCTCGTCGACAACGCTCAGCTAGTCTACAAACCAGACACTTCCCACCCGTCTCCACAACATTCCCGTTCCCACGTTCCTTTCATTTTCATCCTTCTGATCCCAATACAACCAGCATGAACGACAACCGTTCTCGGTCCCATTACCCTCCTCGCCAAGAGCAGCAGACCTACGCATACAAGCCAGAAGGGCTTCTTCCCACACCTGATCCAACCCCTTGCCTCGACATGCCCTCCAGTTCCCTGAGTTCCACTTCCACCATCAAGCCGGCAATCACCCCCACAGCCAGCACCAGCACCAGCTACGTCAACCCGAATTGGCGGCAGGATGTCCGCGTGGACGACCAAGTCATCGAGCGCATCTTCCAGTCGCTGCCAACCCCTGTGGACGTGCATCAGCCGTGCCACAGCCACAAGGACGTGCGCGCTGCTGTTGGGGGGCGCGCGTTCTCCGCGTTGAATCGCCAGCTCCGCCCCGCCTTTGCCCACAGCAGGCAGGCGCTCGTTGTCACGCTGTTCATGGACTGGCAGAAGCGCATGTCGAACCTCAACATGCAGGCGCTCTACCGCAGGCAGCACGAGTTTCGGGAGACGCGCGGGCGCCGCCGCGAACTGAACCTGCAAACGCTTGCCCGCAGGCACAACATTGGCGTCACTGCGCTGGGCATGGCGCTGGTTGGCGGCCTCTTCAGCAAGTACTTCTGCCTCACGCCGCACCACCTCGACCCCACCGCCAAGACGGAGCTCTTCCACATTGTGGAGGACGAGGCGTTTCTTCGCCTCATGGTCCACAACCGCAAGCGCATTGCCCTCGTCCTCCAGGCGCGCGAATGCCTCCGCAACGCCGCCGTTGACAGCGACGACGACGAGAATGATGAGGATGGTCTTGAGCAGAACAGGAATGATGACGACGATGCTGATGACGGCAATGTTGATAACAACGATGCTGGCTCCACATTCAACGGCGACAACGACGACGATGATGATAATGATGACACCACGGGCACCAGCACGGACACCAGCACGGACACTGATCGCACCGCTGCGCTACCCGAGTTTACAGAGGAGAATGGCTGGCGATGGTGGCTGCCGACAAGGAGCTGGAGCTGATTGCGCTGGAGGGCGCCCTCTGCGTCAAGGGGAAACGCTACTACTCCAAGACGGACGAGGCAAACCGCAGGTTCTGGTTCGAGCAGGTCACGCACCGCAGCAAGACAGACAAAATCTCCGCGTACACGTACAGGGACGCGCAGACGAAGCCGCGCCAGGCCACGCACGCGGAGGTGCAGCTCACAGCGGACTTGGCGGCCATGGGCGTGCCGCGCAGCGCGTACCTGGTGGAGGCCGAGATGAAGAAGACGCACGAGACAAACGTGGCCACCCCAGACATCAAGTTCCACTCGCCCACGACCATCAACGGTGCATGCGTGCAGTGGATTGACGTAAAGTCCGGGCTCACCTTCCCGAGGACATCCTGCCCGCGGCTGCTGCACGACTTTGGGCGCAAGCTGCGAAAGTACGTGGACATGCACGGCGCCGGGATCGTGCTCATGCACCAGGTACCGCTCAGCACGCAGCTGGAGCAGTGGGCGCTTCGCGTGCTTGGCGAGGAACGCGCCGCCAAAGTCACCTTCTGGACGCGCATCCGACAGCACACCACCACCACCACCGTCAGCAGCAGCAGAGGTTGGGGTGGCAAGCACAAACGAGGAAGTGGGGGCAGCAGAGGAAGCGGAGACAGCAAAGGAAGCGGAGGCAGCAGAAGCGACGAACACCGCCATCATCACCACCACCGCCAGCAACGTCAGCAACGTCAGCAACGAACATATGAGCAGGATGGTGAGACAGCCACGAACATGGGCAGGTTGCTGCAGCGCCACGGTGAGCGCGAACTCTCGTCGTTCATGAACTCCAACTACCAGGATTACCAAGACGACCACAGCGTCAGCAGCAGTGGCAGCAACACCCGTGACTCCTCTGTTGACAGCAGTGCTTCATCATTGCACATGCTGGGCGACGGCTATGGATACGGCTATGATGCCAACTGTGGCAATACGCGTGCTTACGCAAACACTCCCGTGACAACCTCTGCTCCGGCCTCACCGGAGACACGCCGCCGCAACAGCGGAGTGAGCAGGCCAAACGGGAGGCAGCCACATCATCCTCATCCCAATGCTCGCTGGGGCCACGGTGGCGATCAGAAACATCTGCATCGCCGCCGCCGCCGCCACACGCGCAGCGTCTCTACCCCGCCCGGCCTGGATGGGCTCACAACCACACGTAGCACTGAAGGTACCCAGGACCAGGAGGAGCAAAGGCAAACGGAGGTCTACGTGCCGCCACACAGGCGCCGCACGAGGCACTGAAGCTCTGAAGGGAGCTTGAAGGCTTGAGAGGGGAAGGGAGCGAGCGAAGGAGCGAGGCCATGGGTCCTTGGGTCTGGGTTGAGGGAAGCGTTTGTTGCTCACGCATGTGAGGTTGTCATGTCATATGTTGCGTTTGCGTGTCATCACATCACACCACCACACCACCACACCACAGTACAATTATGAGCCGCAATAAACGCATCCAGCCACAGCGCGACTTGTCTCTCTGGTGTTTAATGCGACCGTCGCGCAAATGAGGGGCGCACTCACACAATTACATACACGCGAAAGAGCACACACGCGCACATGCAGGCATGACAGCGGCGGCCTCTACGAGAAGCACTTCCATATCCGCCAACCCAGTGCGACACCATAAATTAAGTGCACCCAAATCTGTGCAACAAGATGAGCGAAGGGGTTGTGAGCAAGGAGCAGCGCAAGGCGTGCTGGGCAGCACGCGATGAGTACTATCACTGCTGCGCAACAAAGGGCAAGGAAGCATGCGATGACTTGAAGAAGAAGTTCTATGAACAGTGCCCCACGGCATGGGTGAGCCGTGATGTGAGGGAGGGAGGGCCTTGTGTTGTTCGGTTCATGTCTGTGTATGTATGTGTGCGCATTTGTATGTGTGTGTGAGTGTGTGTTTGTATGTGTGTGCGTTTGTGTGCGTTTGTGTGCGTGTG
This sequence comes from Salpingoeca rosetta, assembly GCF_000188695.1. Lineage (NCBI taxonomy): Eukaryota > Choanoflagellata > Craspedida > Salpingoecidae > Salpingoeca > Salpingoeca rosetta. The sequence continues at coordinate 480 of NW_004754871.1, read as the reverse complement.
TCTGTGTGTGTGTGTGTGTGAGAGTGTGTCTGTGAGAGTGAGAGAGAGAGTGTGTGTGTGTGTGTGTTGATTGAAATCCCTGCTTGTGCACACGACACAGCAACACGCTGCACACGCATACACACACTCAAACGCCAGACCCCGCACAAACATACACCCTCACGCACGCACGCACAACTCTCCCTCCCTCCTTCCTTTTCAGGTGCGCCACTTTGAGCGAAGACACATGTACGACCAGTACAGACAAAAACTGTTGACACAAGGCTACAAGCTCAAGGAGAAAGAAGACAGCGAATCACCATGAAACCTGTGTGTGTGTGTGTGTGTGTGTGTGTGTGTGTGTGTGTGTGTGTGTGTGTGTGTGTGTGTGTGTGGCGTCGTTATCATCGGTAGTCAATTTTCATGTAGCCGTCCTTGCGTTGTTCAACGCGCTTGGATATCCTTCCCTGTCTCTTTCGGTTCCCCTTCCCCTGTCCTCTA
>NW_004754872.1:6550-8359 GCF_000188695.1 Salpingoeca rosetta | reverse complement strand
ATGCAAAGACTGCTATGCAGCTTCCCTTCTTTCCTTCGCTGTTCACTCACTCACTCCTCCTGCACCCCAACAAACAAAGCTTCCACAAGCAACACGCACATCGCTGCACGTGCCACTCGGGTCGTTCTGTTTTTCTTTTTGGTTTTGTTCTTGTGGCTATGCACACAACAACAACCCCAGACACACACACACACAAAAAGGTGTGTGGATGAAGCAGTGTCATTCAATGCAAATACACAACGTGTGTGTGCTGTTTTCCAGTGAGTGCCAGTGCCAACAACCTGCTCTGCCAACAAAACACACGCACTACCATTGTAGTTTGTCTATGCATGTGCATATGTGTGTGTGCAAACAACGCAACGTTGCTCACACAACACACAATACACAGCACACACAAGTACAATGGCAGCACGTGCCCATCAGCAGCATGCAGTGCGCATGGCTCTCTTTCGAAACAACACACAACACTGTTTCGCATCAAATGTACTTCATCCACGCATGTGTGCGTGCCCAACATCATCATCGTGCTCACAGCACAGTTTGCCTCCACTCATGATCGAGTGTTGCTCAAGGCACCCTCTCAAGAAGAACAATCCACACCGCTCTCACGGCGGGATTGCCTCCTGCATGCGCAAGCTTGGTGTCATCAAGGACAGTCGCCACCTGCCGCTATTCAAAACAGCAGACAGCGCCCACCCTCTATCAGAGATCACAGCAGAGAAAACACACTTCCATGTGCCTTTGCCGTCACTCCGCCAGCGGCTTGCAACTTGCTTCAACATCATAGACTTTTGGCTCAACACCAGCAATCCATGCAAAGCTTTGCTTGCTCTCGCTCGCAATACTTCATCGACCCGCATGTCACAGCGGGCTGCGTCTTGCCTCCAAAGGCAACCACAGCCACACCCACAACACACAGCTGACAACGTTTTGTTTTCACTGTGCCACATCCACGTGTGCAGCAAAGCAACTGCCAGCCACTCCCCAACACACGAACACATGTTGGCTCATCGCCCTTCTCCCAACGCACAGCTACACACACAAGGAAAATGCATGCCCGTTCATGCGCACACACGTCATCTACGCGCCAGGCACATCGCTGTGCCCGGGTCTCAATGCACCATGCGTGCAGGCTTGCTTCCTGCGTCTCGCTATGTCACATCACTGTGAGGAGAGAAGAACAATCAAGAGCCAACAATGCGTGTTCGTGTGAGAAGAATGTCCAGCGCTTCACACTGTCACACTCAGAGGAGGCTGAACAATCAGCTCGCCCTCTTTCCGCAAACACAGTCGTTGCTCGCCACAAGCGCATATGTCGTGTGTCGCTTTTGCTTCTGTGTAGTAGAGATGCGTTTGCTCATGCGAGTGATCACAAGAACACACACAGAGACACGAGCAATCGCTTGCTCGCCTCCCCACATGTGCCTCATCACACCCACACACAATGCTCGCGCATCACACACACCAGCATCCACACACACACACACACGCCTGTGCTGTTCTCATTGCATGTGCTGTGCATGCATGTGTGCTCCTGCAAGCTTTGCTCACAACACACATAAGGGTGTCGCTTCGCTTTGCCCGCACTCACACACACGCACACTTCACACACACATACAAATGAGGAGAGAGGTCGCTCAGAACACAGCAGATCCCAGACCCAAGGAGAAAGAGAAGTTGTAGCTGCAAGGGCGCAGACGCGGCTTTTTCGTGCCCGCAAGCAATCCTGCTCAGCGACATTCGCCTTGCTCTCTTGCTTGCGCCTCTACTCAGCGGGCTCTTGCCTTTGCCTTCTCTTTTTCTTTTTTG
>NW_004754872.1:2282-6024 GCF_000188695.1 Salpingoeca rosetta | reverse complement strand
CACACACACACACACACAACACACACACACAAGTCTCCAACAACAGCACCACCACCATGAACTTACAACAGATTATGAGACCCACCTCAATTAGCGCAGACGGCATCAAGGTCTTCGCTGGCGCTGAGCAGGATGCCAACCTCTTCTTCATCACCGTCGAGGCCAAGCTCATCGCCGCTGGCATCGACGCTGGCATCATCGCCGAGGGTGGTGCTGACCACCAAGGAGACGGGCAGGCTCCAGCAGCTGCCTCATCGCCGAGCCCAAGCACCCACGGTGCTTCGGGTCCCCGCACTCGCTCCCGCGCTCAACGCGGCCCGCGCCGCACTGGCGCCCGCCACGACGTGGAGGACCATGATGACGACGACGACGAGGGCGATGGCGACGACCACGGCGCTCAGCCATCTTCCTCCTCTTCCTCTCTCCCTTCTTCCGCCACTCCGAGCGGAGGAGCGCAGGTGGCGTCCCGAGCCTCTGGCCTGCTGGATCCCCGTGATCCACAGGTTGACGCAGCCATCTTCGCGTTCCTCCTTGGCGTCCTGACGGGACACCCGCTGCGGCTGGCCATCACCGACAACCGTGGCCGCTCCGGTGTGCTTGCGCTGCGCCGCCTCCGCGAGCGCTACATCCGCAGCGGCAAGGACCACGTCAGTCGTCTCAGGCAGCAGCTCTCCTCGACCACCTGGTTGCCCACGGACACCGTTGACACGTTCATGTCCCGCATCACGGACATCAACTCGCAGCTCCTCGCTGCCGGCGTGTCCATCCCGGAGGACGACCTGCGCACCCTCGTCCGCAACGAACTCCCCGCAGAGTTTGATGTGGCGATGCGGTTCATGGAGCGCGAGGACCCGCCGCCATCGCTGTCCAAGATGACGGCGGACCTCATCCAGGAGGAGCGCCGCCTGCATCGTCCCAAGAAGCGCACGCCCGTGCTCGCCATCGGCGGGCCAAGCCCCGGCTCCTTCGCTGCATCGCCGATGCACGCTGGCACGTCGCCCTCCGACACGAGCGGTGGACCATGCTGTCCACCTGCAGAGCGCGTGACTTGCGCGTTCTGCAACTTCCGCGGCCACTGCGCGCAGCAGTGCCGCAAGCTGCAGGCGGCCAAGCGCTACCACGTCATCGACGTGCGGCAGATCCTGGCTACGCTTCGCAACCACGGCAACGGCAACGGCAAGCGGCCAGGATCCTCTCGCCCGCAGCACGGACGAGCAGCTCCATTCAAGAAGGCGGCCGTCGTCAGCCACGGCCCTCAGCGCGTGGAGACCTTCGCCATCCACCACGATGCCCTCATGCTGCAGCCCGAGGGCGAGGAGGAGGGCCACGCCATCGGACCAGTGCCACCACAGCTGTGGCTCGCTGACAGCGGTGCCACGGCGCACATCACCAGCGACGCCTCCCTCCTCACCAACTACGTCGCCGTCACGCAGCACGTCACCGTTGCCAACAGCCAGGCCGTCACGGTCATCGGCAAGGGCGACGCCGTGCTCCGCGTGACTGGCACAGACGGCGCTCCAGGTACCATCACGCTGAAGAACGTGCTGCATGTCCCCGACATCAAGTACAACCTTCTGGCGCTGAACCTGGTGACTCGCGCGCGTCGTGGTGCTTCCGTCGTCATTGCTGCGGACGACAGCCGCATCCAGTTTGCCACATGGAGCGTGCCTCTGCTGCCGTCCAAGGACACCGGCCATCTCTTCCTCTACGCCAGCACCACGACCTCCCAACAAGCCACGGCGCTTGCGGGGGAGCTCGTGCACAGCAGCGATGGGGAAGCCGAGGATGCTGACGAGGGCGCCTCTGCACACGACGTGCTAGGCCATCGCAGCAGCGCGGCCGTCGACGCCATCCGACAGCAGATTGCCCAGGCCTCTTCCAAGCACATCGTCACCTGTGGACCATGTGCGCTTGGCAAGAGCACGCGCGCCTCCATCCCGAAGCAGTCTGCTCCACGCAGCGCTGGGCCATGCCAGCTGCTCTACGCCGACATCGCCGGTCCGCTGGAGGAGACGTCGCTGCGAGGTGCACGCTACGCGCTGACCTTCATCGACGACTGCACGCGCTTTGCCTGGACGTTTCTCATCCGGCACAAGAGCGACGTCGGTGCGGCCCTGGAGCAGCTGCGCAAGGACCGCCACGTCGTCAACGCGCTCCGAGGCGCCACGCTGCAGACGGACAGCGACGCCGTCTTCAAGAGTCAGGACTTCACCGACCTGTGCCTGGCCTTCGACATCAAGCAGCGCTTCTCGCCACCGCACTCGCAGGCCAAGAACGGATCCGCAGAGCGCACTTTCCGCACCCTCTTCGAGACGGCGCGTACGATGCTGTTTGCTGCGGACCTGGACAAGCCGTTCTGGGGCTTCGCCGTGCAGCACGCCACGCTGCTGCACAACATCGCGCCGCGCAGGAGCCTCAAGGACAAGTCACCGTTCGAGGCCCTGACTGGGCACGCCTTCGACGTCAGCCTGTTGCGCGTCTTCGGTTCGCCGGCCTACGTGCATGTGGAGAAGAGCAGCACGCGGCACAAGCTTGACCCACGCTCACGCGTTGGCGTCTACGTCGGCTTCGCTGAGGAGGACCAGGCCCACGTCGTCTGGATGCCGGACACGCGACGCGTTGTCCACACCATCCACGCTCGCTTCGGCGCCATCAAGAACAAGGACGTCGCCTCCTCTCAGCAGCAGCAAGAGCAGGACGACAGCGGTGCCTCTGCTTCGCATGCCAACAAGACCGCTCAGCGTTCAACCGAGGACAGTGCCACCGGCGCTCCCACTGCACCACGTGCGGGGGAGCCGCAGCTCCAGCCACGCGCCCTTGGCGGCTCCGTCTGGGACCAGCTGCTGTTGTCCGAGACCCTCGGTGACAAGGACACCCCTGGTGGCTCAACCACCACGTGTCACGTTGCCACCAGCGCTGCTGGTACGGGGGAGAAGTCATCAGCAGTGGGTGGTCATCTACCAGACATCGCTGCTGGCAGTGTTGCCACGTCAGCTGAGCCAGCCACCGTCAAGGAGGCGCTTGCCTCGCCAGACTCTGAGGAGTGGCGCCAAGCCATCCTGGACGAGTTTGCGGCAATGCAGGCCAATGACGTCTACGACGTCGTGCCTCGCGCTGACCTTCCCAAGGGCCACAAGCTGCTCCGCAGCATGGTCATCTTTCGGAGGAAGCGCGATGACCAGGGCAAGGTGATCAAGTACAAGGCGCGCTGGGTTGCCAAAGGCTACTCCCAGGTCCACGGTGTCAACTACACGGACACCTTTGCCCCGACGGCTACCATCGCAGCCATCCGCACCATGCTCGCCATGGCCGTCGCTCGTGGCATGAACGTCCAGCAGATGGACGTCAACACGGCGTTCCTCAACGCGCCCGTGGATCACGAGATCTACGTCCAGCCACCGGCCGTCGACGGCATCTTCTCGCCGAATACGGTCCTGCGCCTCAAGCGCGGGCTGTATGGGCTGAAGCAGAGCCCGCGCCTGTGGAACCACACGCTGGACGCCTGGATGCGCGAGCAGGACTTCGTCGCCACAGCCACGGACGCCTGCATCTACCGCCGCACCTGCAAGGGTGGCAAGGTGATGTGGGTTGCCGTCTACGTGGACGACCTGCTCATCTTCGCCGACAGCGACAGCGACATGGCCGCGTTCAAGAAGGCCATCTCCAAGCGCTTCAAGATGAAGGACCTGGGCAGCCCAGACATTTGTCTCGGCATCAAGGTGCAGCACGACCGCAAGGCCAG
>NW_004754872.1:0-1829 GCF_000188695.1 Salpingoeca rosetta | reverse complement strand
CGTGTCCTGGAACTCCAAACTGCAGGGCCACCCGTGCCACAGCCTCCGCCGACGCGGAGTACATGGCTCTCGCAGCCACCGCACAGGAACTCATGTTCCTTCGCCAACTCCAGGAGGAGCTCACCGGCGCCGTCCTGTGCGAGCCCACGCTCGTGCACACGGACAACCAGCCGGCGCAGCGCGTTGCCGAACACGCCGCCTCGCGCATGCGGCACATCCTCGTCAAGTACCACTACATCCGCGAGTGCGTCGACACCAAGAGGATTGTGCTGAGCTACCTCGCCACGGAGCACATGATCGCAGATCTCCTCACGAAGATCCTCCCTCGGCCCAAGACGGCTCAGTTCTGCACGATGCTGTTCGACCAGCGTCCTCTGCCAGGCTGCCAGCCACGGGCCCGTCCTCATTCGGGCCGGTCGCCACGTCCTTCGACTCCGCGTCAGGACTGATAGAAGATGACTCAGAGTGCACACTGTGAATGCACGAGAATTGCCACTGTTAGAGGACCACCACCTCTGTCAGTCGTCATGGGAAATAGAGGACTCCACTGTTACACCTGCTCCTAATCTCTCAGTCCTACCCATCGATGACTATGCTTACCTGCTCTTAGGAGATGGATGTCTGTATCTTAGAGCTTGCCGTGCCTACCGTTCAGTTTCTCTTGTTCCGCATCTGTCTCAAGTCGAGGACACACACACACACACACACACGTTGATTACTGCTCTGCTTGATCCGTTGCCACCACATTGAACAACCAACCAACAAGAGGAAAATCACGTAAGTCTTGCACCACCTTTATTAAGGACCTCTGAGCGGCCGCGCACCACAGGACACGCCTTCACTCGGGCCAGCCTTCCACAACAGGCTGCGCACCACAGGCACCAACCATTTTCTTAAACGTGTTCCACAACACACGTCCTTACTCACATCTCACCTACATCTGCCCATGCCATTCCTACATGCATGACATCATCATCATCATCATCACGTTTCAGAACATCAACGCAGCAGAGAGGTAGGTCAATGCGGGGGAGTGTTGACAGGCAAGTCCTGTCTGCTGAGTCATCATTGACCTCCCTTCTTCACGACACCACAAATTTGCACTCACCTCTCTTGTGTTCTGGAATGTTCACGTGATTTCCCTCCAACCTGTTGCACGTGCAGTGTTTAGTTTGTGTGGTTGCTCGATGTTACATGCTCTTGCATAACACACCACATAACCACACAACTCTCAACAAACACTGCCACGTCACCACTTTGCGTTGTGGACAATTCTTGTCTTCTGCTCTGTTTCTTTTCTGTTGGCGACACCACATGAACCCCCGTTTGATGGACGAAGCAGGACAACCAACTTACCTCGTGAACAAGTTGGTGAATGTACGCCGCCGAAACGGACGCACGGAGTATCGCGTTCGCTGGCGTGGTTTCTCAGTTGCACATGACACATGGATTTGAAGAGGGGGAGGATTCTTTCAATTTGTCGTTACCTTCCCAATAGCGGGCATGTCCAAGCACGCCCACGTGTATGTTTGAACATGTCTCTCTACGTGACCTACTTGCTCTGCACGCCCGAACGTGTTCCTTGTGCCTGACCAGTGGTTCCGGGCTTCCCTCTGTGTTCACATTCCAACACTGTTCATTCATCGTTTGTCGACCATTACACCTACACCGACATCATGCAGCACCTCCGGCAACACTACAGTGTCGCAGAGGACTTCGAGAAGAAGGTACACAATGCCATGCTTGCTTTTCGCCTCAGGTCGTCCGGGACGATATTGCGCAGGTAAGGCGCAGAATGTTGACAGGCAAGTCCTGTCTGCTGAGTCATA
>NW_004754873.1:0-7520 GCF_000188695.1 Salpingoeca rosetta | reverse complement strand
CTAGTTTACGGCATTCCAGCCAATGCGGAGTCCTGTGCTCGTCATCGATCCGGGGTGTTGATGTGTTCATGTGCTGTGCTCGCGCGTTTCTGCGCAGCCTCAATCCCTCCCATCCCCCTGCTTTCATCAGCCACTGTTCCCTCATTTCCTCTCCGTGAATTCTTGCAACTCATGTGCGTGACGCTGTTCACTGTTCCTTCACACTGTCGCAGCAAGTAAAGCTGAATAAGCCACAAGAACAACCACGCCACTCACCACCCGCCTCTCTCGTGCACAAGCACAACAAGGCAATCACCGTTATACCAATCATCAGCACGTCAGCAAATACCCCTTCTATCCACATGCCATCAACGGCCAAGTGCAGCACCATCACACACACACACACACACACACACACACACACACACACACACACACACACACACACACACACACACACACACACACACACACACAATACAACACTCAACCCCCTCCCCAACACTCCCCGTCTTTACCCGCTCTTCACCTTGCCAGCTAGCAGCGCCGACCTCATCTCCTGTGGGGATCGATTGACGAGAACACGGTCTGGCCAGCGCCAACGCCTGTCTGTGGTGGAGCAACGGCGCAGGACGACGCACCCGATGTGCGGAAGGCTTTCCAGCTTGTCAAAGTAGCAGTTCTTCAAGACGAGACGCTGCACGCCTTCGAAGCAAGCAAAGTCTTTGATGCGGCACCATCGGAGGTGGCACTGGAACACCGCACGACAATGCGCGATGCTCAAGTCGCTGTCATCAAGTGGCAGGTGGGAGCAGTTGCCGACCTCGGGTGGGGATGCGACGACGGTTGCGCGGTGGATCACGAGCCAATCAACGTGTGCAAACGCACCGCACCCGCAGCACCTGTTCAGCACCAGGTACTGGCAGCGTGCAACCTCGCCAGCGAGCGTGCATTCGTTCAGGTGAAGACACCTCCGACCAGACAAGAGTTGGAAGTCGTGAATCAGGTCGTGGCCGCTCGCGTGAAGGGCCAGGCATGGCACCGTGCCCAGGTGTTTGCAGTGCAGTTCACCGTTGAAGCGAACATGCAACGTTGTGACACAGGGTGGGACGGCTCCGTCCACCCTCTCGACGTGCTCCACCGACACCTGTACGTCGTCAGGAATATCGTGCAAGTCGGTGACGTTTGTCACACAGCCGCTGAGCACTAGTTTGCAGGCACGGCGGCTGAGGTCCGCCAGCCGCTCACGTGTGAACGCTGTCCTTGAACGGAGCTTGAGCACCAAGATATGTGCGTGCTCAAAGTCGGGAATGGTCGGAAGGACAAGTGACGACGTGCCATCAACGACAAGCTGGTCAAGGTGAGGCGGGCAAGTTAGCAGCTTCGGCACAGGTCCCATGTCTTCTAGCTCAACATGGGTGGCCCGTGGAAGGTGCAACATGTCAGGCAACGTAGTCATGCGGGACAGCTTGACATGTGCGGCATGGAGCGTGTCCGCGGTGAGCGCGACTCGGTGCAGGTCAACGCGCTGCGCTGTGGAAAGTGCTTCCTCTGCAACCACAAGCGTTTTGTTGACGCGTAAGTTCTGCACGCCGCGGAGTGGCGACAAGTCGACAGGGTGGTTGTGGGTGCACGAGATGCTCACATCGGGGACAGCCGCAAGAGGACTGACATTGACAAGGGCTACGCCGTTGTCGATGGCACAGCGTGAAACAGTGTGGAAGGTGGCCTGGAGCGCTTGCTGCTGCCCCTGGTACCACCACTCGATGCACCGCACGTCATGGAACGTGGCGTGGTTGATGTCAGCGGACTGAAGCTCGAGACTGTCAACGTGGCTCACCATCAGGGAATCCAATGGTTCCTGTGCACACAGGCATACGTCGTGCCCCCTTGCATTGCCCAGCAACGTTGCGCGCAGCTCGTGCCACTGATCGGCGTCGGCCTGACTGTTCAACACTGCCACGAGCGAGAACAGTGCAGGTGCTCGCTGCTGCTGGTGGTGGTGGTCGTGGTGGTCGTGGTGGTCGTCGTCGTCGTGGTGGGGGTCGTCGTCGTGGTGGTGGTGTTGCGGGTCGTGGTCATGGTCGTGCTCTGCTTGTTCTTGCTGCTCCCCTTTGCGTTCTGTTTGTCCTTCTTCATCCTGCTCCTGTTCCTTCTCGTGCTCTTTTCTACTCGTCGCTGGAAGTGCCTGTGTAGTTCTGGCAGGTCCTTCAGCTCGTGCTGCGTGTGTTTGTCGCATCGTGCGCCGTGAACTCACAGACGCGGCGGCAGCGGCAGCAGCCCAGGACTGCAAGTCCTGCAGAGAAGCAAACCACACGCGTCCGCAGTGTGTAAACGTGCGCCAGAAGGCGCGGCTGTTCTTGCCTCCTGGTGCCGAGGAGGACGCCGTTAGCAGCTTCGAACGCAGGAACGTGCCTTCGGAGCTCCACGTTGCCCCCAGCCACGCATACACGAGAAAGCGGGTTTCCAGCCACGTGGCAGAAGCCGAACAGACGCCCTCCTCCATGATTTCCGCCTCTTCCACCATCTCCGCCTCTTCCATCTCCTTCGTCATTTCCATATCCACCTCTCCCTGCTGCTGCTGCACTTGGAAGGTGTCGAGCCAGTGCACGATAGTTTGAACGCGCTGATCCCACGTTTCAGGACCCAACTCAAACGCCTCGGCGAAGCACCACTTTGGCATGGCCCACGGCAAGTCGTGGTACAGCTCGCGACAGGTCAGCATGAGGTTGGTGAAGGTGCGCAGAACGTCGCGCAGCACATCCTCAGCCGGTGGCTCAAAGGCGTAGTCGAGGTACCTGCTGCACTCTGTCCTGCTCTTGATAGCGTCATCATCACCGCACATGTCACAGCTGACTGTTCTCGCCGCTGATTGTGTCGCTGATTGTGTCGGTGATTGTGTCGGTGATTGTGTCGCTGATTGTGCTGAGCGCACCAGCCACTCAGCCACCAGCACCAGCGCTGAGGCGTTCATGAAGGGAGGTTAGCAAGAGGGGGAAGGAAGGAAGGGAACTGAGAGGGAAGGCCGCAATCACAACTCACTCCAATCACCACAACTCACATCACTCACATCACACTAAGGAAAAGTGTTGCTTATCTTGTTCCACTTTTCTGCACTCGCACGTGGATTGATTGTTCGCACCTGCTCGCTCCTCATGACGACAGCTCCTCTTCCATCACGGCTCTTGGCGAGGAGCGTGGTGCTGATCGCCGCCAGCGTCGCTGCCTTGGTGTTGTTGCAATTGCAGTTGCAGCATGGCTGCTTGGGGGAGGCGGTGTTGGCGGAGGATGATGCGGGTGTATTCCACATCAACACGAGCGATCCGAACACGCAACCCGTGTTCCTGAACGGCGTGAGCGTGGACGCGCTGTTTGAGGCAGTGGTGGCGCAGCAGAGCACGCTGCGGGAGCACAAGCAAGCGGTGCAGGCGCAGCAGAGCACCCTCGATGCGCAGCAGAGCACGGTTGACGCACAGCAGTACCAAGTGGCTGCGCTCCGAGGCAGGGTGTGCCATGCAAGTGCGACCACGTTCGGGCAAGAAGAGGTCGGCACGTCGGGCAACAAGTGGGTGGGTGCGGCGCTGGCCGACAACGGCCTGATCTACGCCGCTCCGTTCAACGCAGACGCGGTTCTCATCATCGACCCCAGCACCAACACCGTCGACACGACCACCATCGCGGGGCTTGGGTTGCAAAAGCTCAAGTGGGCTGGCGCCGTCCTGGCACACAACGGGCTCGTGTACATGTTCCCATACTCCGCAACGGCCGTGCTCATCGTCGACCCCGCCACCAACGCGACCGACACCACGAGCGTCGATACCCTTGATTCCAACGGCTACAAGTGGTACAGCGGCCTGGTGACAAGCGACGGGCTCGTCCTCGGCATTCCACGCGATGCGACATCCGTGCTCCTCGTCGATCCAGCAACCAACACGGCCGACAACACAACCTTGTCCGGCCTGTCCACGGACAGTGACAAGTGGTATGGCGGTGCGCAAGCTCCCAACGGCCTCGTTTACTGCATGCCGTCCCTGGCTGCTGCCGTCCTCATCATCGACCCCGCCTCCCTCACCATGGACCTGACCACGATCCAAGGCCTGGGCGCTGTACCGTACAAGTGGCGCGGGGCGGTGCTTGCGGGCAACGGCCTCATCTACAGCATCCCCGCGGAGAGCTCAAGCATGCTCGTCATTGACCCAGCCACCAACAACGCAGACACGATTGACATCGCCGAGCAAACGCAGTCCACGAAATGGAGTGGCGGCGTGCTTGCTCCCAACGGCAACATCATCGGCATCCCCTTCAGCTCACCGTCCGCCTTCATCTTCGACCCGGCCACCAACACCTCCGACACAACAACAATTAGCGGGCTCGATGGGTCTTTCAAATGGTTTGACGGCGTGGTCGCTCCAAACGGCCTCATCTACGGCATCCCGCGCTTCATGGACACTGTGCTCGCCATCGATCCAAGCTGCTGAACGTGGACGTGTGTTGTGTGTTTGTGTGGTGTGTTGTGTGTGTGTGTGTGTGTGTGTGTGTGTGTGTGTGCGTGGCTGCTTTGCTAGAATCTGGTCCGGGTTGCTTGCATCGTAGGCTATGTTCCCTCGCTTTACTCTGATCTTGAGACTAGACCACGTCATGCAAACGTGCACCCATTCCTTCTTTTCAAGGCACGCGCTGAGCTACATGCAATGGCTTCAATCAACATGCGTCTTGTCGTGTACTTTGTCACATAGCAGTTCAGCAAGTGCTCTTGCAAGGGGAAGATGTTTACGAGTTCTACGAGTTCTTATCACAGTTGGCCTACGGTAATTCAAAGCGTTCAAGTCAGAAAGAGGTACAAGCCTCACATGTACACACATACACACACACACGCACACACACACACACACACACACACACACACACACACACACACACACACACTCTCTCTCTCTCTCTCTCTCTCTCTCTCTCTTTCTCTCTCTCCTACACACACATACCCTGACGTCACCCTCCGCCACCGTCCGCGCTTTGGTGCTGGTAAAAGGCGGTGGCGAGGTCAATCCACTGGCGTGTGGACAGGAAGAACGCGCGTGTTTCCGCGGGGAACCCGGCCGACGCCAGCATGTCATCTGCCGCCTGCAAGCCGCCCACGTGCTTAGAAAACACGTGGCGCAGCCGCTTCAGCCTGGAGCCGTATCCAATCCGGAGCACGCGCTCCATCTGGTCAAACGTCAGTTGTTCCAGGCCCTCCGGTAGCTGCTCGCGAGGGCGAAACGACACCACCATGGCCTCCACCTTTGGCGCGGGAACGAACGCCGTGCTCGGGATCACAAACGCAGGGCGCACATCGGCGTACAGCTGGGAGATGACGGAGATGCGGCTGCGCGGCTTCGTGCGCGGCGGTGCACATATGCGCTCGCCCACCTCGCGCTGGAAGCACAGCGTGAGTGTCGGGCGGCTCCTGGCAAACGCGCTGTCACGCCTCGACAGCTGCCGCAGGTATGAGAGAATCAGGGGCGTGGCGATGCCAAAGGGGAGGTTGCCGATGATGTGCAAGTCTGTTTCCGCCGGCGCAGCTGCTGATGAATCCGCACCCTCTGCTGCCGTGGCTGCAGTGGCAAAGGGGGGGGGGTTTGTGTGTGTGTGTGTGTGTGTGTGTGTGTGTGTGTGTGTGTGTGTGTGTGTGTGTGTGTGTGTGTGATCGTGGGTGAGCGTGGGTGAGAGAGGAAGAGGGTGTGGGTGAGCGTGTGATCGTGGGTGAGCGTGGCAGAAGGAATGAGGTAGGAAATGGGGAAGGAGAAAGAGGCATGCCAAACAAGGCGCACTCACGTTGAGTGGCGACGTTTGCTTGGGTGATGAGCTGCTCGTAGTCAATGTGCAGTGCGTCGCCAGGGATAATCTCTGCCACACCGCCTGACGCTTCCGCCACCAACTGCACAAAAAGATGCCACAGCAGCAAGTGCATGGTGGTCATTCCACGAGCATGTGGTGATTGTGTACGAGATGCACGCGGAAGCACGCGAAACCACAAAGTGACACATTCACATTGACCTCTTACGTCGAGCATGGGCAGCATGCGCGTGTCCTTCTCGATGACATAGAGCTTCCTTGGTTGTGCCTTGAGGATTGATCGAGTGAGGCTTCCAGGCCCGCCACCAACCTCAATCACCACTTTGTCCTTCAACTTCCCAGCATGCCTCACAAACTTATCTGTGTGTGTGTGTGTGTGTGTGTGTGTGTGTGTGTGTGTGTGTATGTGCGTGTGTGTGTTAGATGTGGGGGTGGAAAGGCTGAACAGTTGGGACAAGGCAATGACACCACGTACGTTCACACACACACACACACACACACACACGTTTCTGCACAACCTGTGATGGAGGGGTCGAGGAGGAAGTTCTGGCTCAGGTCCTTCAGCGCTCTCACGCCATACAACCTTAGCAGCTGCGCAACTGAAGGCACAGGTGGCAGCTTCATCGTCGTCGTCGTCGTGTGGTGCAAGTTGGGAAGAATTACCGTGCCTTGCCATAAATTTCGGCAACATCAACACAAAGACGCACAAGCACAAACAAAAGCAAACCAAAGCGCCTTCCATACCGCACATCGACAAAACAGCCGAAAGTGGCGCGGCTTTGGTTGAGTGTGGGGTCGGTGGTCGCGTGGATGATGGCGCTGCTGTCGCAGGCATGGGGGTGGCTGTCCCGCCCATTTCGGGCATCGCACGTCCCGCTCAACACTGCGGCGCACACCCGCGCAGCCGGCGCAGACGCGTCCATGGACGTCAACGTGCCCAAGCTCGGCCGGTCCTGCACGGGCTCCGAGTTTGTGCAGCGCGTGTGCCAGGTCGCAGACGCTGTACTGGCACACCACGTGAAGGGCCGGAACCGCGTGGACTACACTGCAGTGGCGAACAGCGACGCGTTTGTCAACTGGAAGGCGATTGCGTTCCAACTGCAGTCGCTGCAGCTGAGCCAGCTCTCGCACGACGAAACCATGGCCCTCTTCATCAACGTGTACAACATGGCCACCGTGCACGCGATCATCCACTTGGGCGGCGACCGCTTCTCCGGCGTGCTCACGGTTCCAAAGTTCTGGAGCACCTACGGCTACCTCATCGGCGATCACTTTTTCTCCCTCGACGACATGGAGCACGGCATCCTTCGATGTCAGTTGGGTAGGGTGTGTGGTGGGAAGGTTGTATCTGTGTTGGTGTGTGTGTCTGTGTGTGTGTGTGTGTGTGTGTGTGTGTGTGTGTGTGTGTGTGTGTGTGTGTGTTGGTGTGTCTGTCTGTCTGTCTGTCTGTCTGGTCGTGTGCATCCATTTGTGTTGATGTGAGCGACTGCACTCAACTCGTCATGATACCCTCCCTCGCCCGCAGGCAACCGGGCGCACCCCTCCTCCAAGCGGCGGACGTTCTGGCCAACGTCTGATCCTCGCGTCGCCTTCCTGCCCACACGCTTTGACCACCGTATCCACTTTGCCCTCGTCTGCGGCGCACGGGTATGGTGTGTGTGTGTGTGTGTGTGTGTGTGTGTGTGTGTGTGTGTGTGTGTGTGTGT
>NW_004754874.1:0-7715 GCF_000188695.1 Salpingoeca rosetta | reverse complement strand
TGGACGAAAACTCCGTGCAGTACCTGCGGCAGTTGGAGCCGCTGCTGCTGGTGAAGTGGGCGTGCCACGGCGTGAGCGTGGACCTGGACCACAACCAGCATAGCCACCTTGTGCACATTTCGAGCTGTCCATGGGGTGTTATCTATTTGGCGATTTGACCGTCGAAACTGAACGGCGTTAATGTAAGTGCAAATCGGAATAAAGACAACACGAAAACAGAAAGAAACCGAGACAGAAGGGGCAGCACAATCGCAAAACAAACAACAGCAGTCAACGTAGATGCAAACGAAGAAACTATTGTGTGTTTTGGAACGAAGAGAGATAGTCTCTCTCTCTCTCTCTCTGTGTTTACCCCTGAAGCTGCGGCTGCCACACGCGCACAGTGCCGTCGCCGCTTCCAGACATGACTTGATCCTCGCGCGCCAAAAATGCAACTGAACTGACCCAGTCACAGTGACCTTTGCAAATAGCAACTTGATTGCCGGTTGAGAATTGCCAGAGTCGTACGGTTGTGTCACGACTTCCTGAAACGATGAGTCTGCCGCTTTGCGAAACGCGGACGGCGTTGATCCAATTGGTGTGGCCGGTGCAAGCTCTGATGAGACGTCGAGTGTGCACACACCAAACACGAATGGTGCAGTCACGACCACCAGATACGACATGTTCACAATCTGGAGTGAAGGTGACTGAGTGGACAAAGTCTGTATTGCCTTCGCACACACCCACTTCCTGCAAGAATTCTGGTTCCGATTCGACGTTCACTTTGAACAGTCGAACTTCACGTTCACGCCCCGCAGTGGCAAAGAGGTTCTCAGCTCCGAAAGCAACAGACATGACCCACGCAGGACGCTCAAAGCACTGGGGCGGTTCTTCTGGCTTCTGCAAGTCCCACACCCGCAGCACGTGTTCTTTGCCTCCAGAACATATGAGAGCGTTCGAGGGGCTCAAAGCAATCGTGGCGACACAACCCTGATGCCCTTTCAACTCCCGAACGAGTGTTGCTCCTCTCGCGATGTCCCACATGCAAATTGTTTGGTCCCGACTCGCAGACATCAACAATGGGACGCGCTGAGTACCACCTGACCTGACAAACGCCAAAGCGTAAATGTAGTCAGAGTGAGCATGCCAGTGCAGTTGTGTTTTGCCTGTGTTAGCGTCCCACAAATAGATATGCTTGTCTTCGCCACCGGCAGCAATCAGCTCACCGTCTGGACTGGCAGCCACGGCCCGAATCGTTTGCAGCGGTGACGTGCTTGTATCACGCTTCGCTTCAATGTGCCAAAAACGCAGTGTGTTGTCCCCACTGCCAGACACGATTTTGCCATTTGATAGGAAAGCCACACAGCTGACCCAACTGACGTGTCCAGAAAAACAAGCGATGCGCCGAGGTTCTGAGATGGAACCAATGTCCCACACACGCACTTGCTTGTCCTTGCTTCCAGACGCCAAATGCTTGCCGTTGCAGCTAAATGCGACGCATAACACCCAGTCCGTGTGCCCTTCCAAAGTTGTCAGGAGGCTGAGGCCCTGCGTGCTCATCTTCCACAGCCGCACGCACTTGTCGCGGTGACCGGACGCAAGCAAGCGTCTGTCATCCGAGATTGCCAATGAGTGAACGATCGATGCACATAGTGTCGCGAACTCTTGGCCTTGAGCTTGGCCTTGAGCGGTGTCCCAAATGCGAATAAATTTGTCAGTGCGAGCAAAAGCACAAACGTTGCCGTCTCTGCTTGTTGCCATTGCTTCAACTCGATACTCCTGTGTGTGGCAATAGGCTGTCATGGCACAACTGAAGTTGCCTGATTTGGGGCTCTTCCTCCAAATGCGTACACGTCCTCGACGATCACCAGACGCAATCTGGGCGCCATTGCGACTGGTCACCACAGATGTGACAGCAGCAGCAGTAGCAGCAGTGTCGGGATTGAGCTCAGACAAAGTTTCATCATCCTGGTGGATTTGCCAGACTAGAATCGTGCCGTCACCATGGCCAGACACAATCGTTGATCCATCAGAGCTAGCCGCCACGCTAGCCACTCGCCCATGGCAATGATTGATCGTTGGGCATTGCTCACCGGTGCATGTGTTCCAGACGCGTAAAGTTGCGTCATCGCTGCCAGAAACAATGAAGTCACCAGCTACGGCAACGGAGGTGACGGCGGCTTGATGGCCTGCAAGCCGCAACAACGACATTGGGGGTGAATCAAGAGGCAGCCGAAGAACTTGCTTCGCATGATTTGAAGCCCGCCACAGCCAGTTGGACGCCATGGAATCATGTAAGCATGAGTTGAAGGGAATGTTGGCGACAAAATGAGCACAACCATCCAACGTCAACGGTTCAGGAACCCAGTATGTTCCAAATACACGCGATGTGTCCGTCAGTAGATGGCTGAGTTGGAGACAATCTTTCACCTGACTTACGGCAGCAGCTGTGACTGGCAGCTCCCTCTGAAACGACCACTTCCTGCCCATGGTGTGCGCTTGCAGCAGCAGCCATTGTGCAAAGGCAGTTGTCGCCTCATTGGATGAAGGGTACACTTCATCTCGGGCCTGGGCTGCTTCTTCCTCTTTGCGCTTTTGCACGAAGCATGAATTCCATCCGTCAAGGGCTTCTTCACATCTGCATAACACCCTCTGCATGCTGTCGCTTTGCGAATACGATGGCAGCCTTGCATCTTGAACTGCCCTGCCACACTGCGCTAAGTGCACGTGCCCATACTGAAGGGCGTACACCACTACGGGCTCCTGGGGACTTTGTTCTTCAATCAACGTTGCCTCTGCCTCGCTATCACAAAATGCCAGAAGATCCCTGTCTTGCAGCACCCTCAGGCACGCGCGAGCGAGGATGGCGTGGCCTTCCCGCTCGTCCACAAAGTGAGGGCCAGCTCGCTGCTTGTCGGTGAGGAAGTCATTGACGGTCTTGTGTAGCGGCTCAATCACGTCGTGCTTGCTGCTGGCGGAGAAGAGAAGCGACAGCGCGCTCAGTAACTGGTGCGTCAGTACCTTGTTCTGCACCCGACCACCACCACACAGCTCATGCAGATCACCTACAGGCAGCGGCTGACGGGAAGCCACAATCACCGCTAACACATCGCGCAGGGCACCCTGCAGCAAGTGCAGCACTGCCAGCCCTTTCGCGTCATCAGCGTGCGGTAACACATCCGCAATTTCGGCTGCTGCGTGCTTGAGCCTTGCATGGATGCGGTCAAGAGTCTTCGTGTACGTGCGGTCAATGAAGCTGCCGCTGGTGCTGAGCAGGTCTCCGACATCACTCACGGTGAGCGAATGCCTCTGGTTGGCATCTGCATTGGCAACAGCATCGACGATAAGCTTCCCAGCCAAGAACACACCATCGGCTTTCTCAACTATCATGTTCACGGCCTCTTCTTGCTCAGCGTGCTTCAATTTGCACAGGCTGGTCTGCTCGATGATGGTGTTGTGTACGAACATCTTCAGGTCGTCCCGTTGCTGCTCATCCTGCCGGTCGATGGTGAACGGGTCAAGATTCTTGAAGAAGGCGAGGATGTCCTCCTCCGGGCGCGATGTGACAACGAATCGTACACATGGCGGGAGCAACTGTAACTGCCCGCCCACCAGACGCAGGAACTTCGTGCGGCTGGTACCATCACGCAGCTCGTCCAACGCGTCAATCAGGACAAAAACATCACCTGCTGACTGTGGTCGCTTCTTAAGCGCTGCCTTGAGAGGATTTGCCAGGACGTTTTCAAACGCATCTTTCAAGCAGTCATGAATGCCGGCTGCATGTTCTGTGAAGATGTTGCGCCTCTCCACGTTAGCGCCTTGAAGAATCGCTCTATATTCCTCACGTAGCTCAGGCAGCTGCGTTGCAAGCCGAAAAGCAAGGGTGTTGATGGCCTTGAGCGGGTTGTTGCGCGCGACGTCGTCGTGCTTGCAGAAGAAGTGAGCTGCAATCAGAGGTTTGTCATCGCCATGATGACTGTCGCCGCCGCTTTGCGCCTCGCTCCCATACCGCTGCACAAGCTGGGCTGCAATCACACTCTTGCCGAGTCCACCCGTGCCCCGAATCCAGAATACACGCTTGTCTTGGTTGCTCAAAGACTGACTTCGTTTCGGCCGCTTTGGACTGTGAATATCTGGGTCGTGCATGGCCCACGCTTCAAATGCATCGAACACCCATTGTCGCGTCCCTTCTGCGAATCTCCGCTGGTGTTGGAGCAGATCCGTACCAAAGTCGGCAGGGCACAACGCCCTGCGCAAGGCGAGGTCCGCAAAGTGGCGAGGGTCTGAACTTAAGTGGTGCAGCACAGCCTCTGCCATTGAGGGGTGTCCATTGATAAAACTCTTGAAGGCGTGCACGGTGGTGGTGTCCCGTGTTCCATTCTTACCGGCGAAGAACGAGTAGATGCTTGGCTCGTCTATCAAACGAGAACAGGTAGATTGCGTGTCAAGACAATCGATGTTGGATTCCATGGCATCAAGCAACACTTGCACTGGTACCTGCTCCTGGCCGATTTGCTGAACGTAGAAATCTATCGCATCACGTGCGCGCAAGTCCTCCAAGCAGTCGAACGAGGCGGGTGGTGCGGAACCGTGAAGGGATGTCATGATTGTTGTAATAGAAGTGAAGGTGTTCTTGAGTTGACTGGCTGCTTTGTTTATCGCGTCGTGTGTGTGATTGCTGCACACAAAGCGTTTGATCGCTTCGAGAGGTCCTGAGTTCCTGCTCAATTCATGTCGAACAACCCGATCTGCAAACCAAACATTGTCAAGAAATTCCTCAAAGAGGTCCTCGAAATGATACCGCTTGCCGGGCTTGTCCAGCTTTCTGAGCTGTTCGACAGCCCAAGGTACAAGTTTCATGTCGCTGATTAAGTGCAGTGTGTCTGTCTCATTGTCGTCAAGTGTTCTGTTTCGTTCTTCGGCATCCCGACTCAAGCTGACTAGAGAGAGCACTGCAGCAACTGGATTGCCTGCCGAAGCCACAAGGTGGGCACCCTGTTGTTCTCTTGCCCAAGAACGAAAAGCAGCAATCAGCGTCTGGTGCCGTGTTTTCACTGGCTTGAATACCCAGGCCTCCGCGAATGACGCGTCTCTGAGCCCCAGCTCATTCAAGAACTCGAGCCTCTCTTCGACAACGCGGGGGTAACGCAAAACAGTGTCTCAGGCGCCCTGCTTGGTGGATTGAAAGTTTAAAACTGCGTTGCGAGAGGTACATTGCCTTCATCAGCAGTCTCCACCAGCTCCTTTCCGGTCACACAGCAGAGGGCGTCAGATAGGCTTTCAAGCCCATGTCCCTGAAGCCATCTAGTGAGTTCTTGCGCGCGAAGATGCTTCACCTCCTCCATTGCTGCTTGAAAATTGCTTTTGGCGCTGAAGAAAATGGATGCTGGCAACTCACAGTTGGACTGGAGCTTTGAGGATGTGTTCACACTTGTGGGCGTTCCTGGCCAATTTGATCAAAGCAACAACGTTGCCCAATCGGGAAGTAGGCTTCTCAGAGCCTGCCGCTCAGAAAAAGTTTCTTCTGCAGGCAAGAGTTTGCCTCAAAGCAGCAGGTGTTGAGGAAAACAGTAGTTTGGGCTGCGTCGTTTTGACCCGTTGTCACCGGCCCACCTTTGTCAACAAGATTCCCATAAATAGAAACAGAATCCTCGAAATACGAAGTTCTCAAATGAGCACGAATTTGACGGATGTTTGTTGTCACGACGTTTTCACTTTCCCCCTGATTGGTTGGCCGTCAACATGGCTGTTCCAAACCCTACACGGTGTGTGTACGTGTATGACGTTCCAACAACCGCTGCACCAATCCCACTCCATCATCAATTGTACGCTTCTTGGGATGGTGCATCCCAAGCAGCTCGAGACCATGTATTTGGTCAAGCTGAGGGAGCTGGCCTTACCCCAACACCCGTGAGCATGCCTCATGGCTTCTCCCTTCGCACTCAGCTGACGAACAGCCAGTTTCCCAACGCAAGTGCCCGACCTCAGCCCTTTCCTTTCAACGTTCACGCCAGGTAAGTACTTGCTTCCGCATTTTGAACAGACACAGCAACACAAAGCCAGCCCACTGCATACACTTGTCACCCGAGAACCATTGAGTGCCGGCGTCATGACCGCGTGCTTTATGAATCGAATTGTTACAGGTTTGATCCACAACACATCTCTGGCCAGCTGTTTTGGGGAACTGAGGCAGCAGCAGTCACATTTCACGGAACGGAGCAAAAGCCAAAGCACAGGAAGAAGGACAAGAAGAAAAGAAGCAAAAAGAAAACTGTCAAGTGGTGTCGAACCGAAGACGGCGCTCACATCCAAGCTTCAGGTGCCAAAGTGCTCTTATTCTTCGCACTCACCGGCAATATGAGCAAGGCTGTGTACTCCGCCATGTATCGGTGGAATGTCCAGTACCCAAACAATCGCTGGGAAAGCTCAAGCTGCACAGGATCTTACGTCCTTCAGCAGATGCCTCGTGGGGCGACCACTCGAGAGATCTCAGACGGTACACTGCGCTCTTTGCGTGACGAAGGATGCTATGGACGCGGTGGATACTTGGGCTTTCTCAACGTCCAGAATTACCAGCAGTGTCCGTAGTTGCCTGAAGTGAAGTGAGGATGTGGTTGATGATGTGATTGTTTGTTGTTGTTTCTTTGGTTTGTGTTCTTCGCGCCTGTTCGTGAAGCTCAACCTGCCGTTCCTTAAACTTTGTTGGATGCGAGTTTGTGAAATGATACCTTGAAGTTTTTGGTTAGTAGTGGAGTGGCTGTGTGTTTGTTGGACTTTGGGAAAGGTCTTGCTGTTGACTCTGTGGGAGACGTTGTCGCAGATAAAGAAGACAAGGTGATAAGATAAGTGACACAACGAAGCACGGGAAGTAGAGACAGGCACAAGGTCGAGAGAGGAGTGCGGGGATTCGGATCTTGTAGTGTTTCTGTTCTTGGTCAAGAAGGGTTCCATTCTGTTGTTTGGTTCTCAACTTGAAATGGCCCTGCACTCCGAGACTCCGAGCGGACCAGGCTTAGAGGCTTTGATGTTCGCGATTGGTATGTTGTGAAGTGCAATTTTTTCCTGTTCCACGGACCCCTGTTGAAGTAGAGATGTGCTGTTCTTCGGAGCTCAACAGGCTCACGAGTATAGTCGCCCAACACCCTTTCGTGTTCAAGTCGTGACACATTGTGTTGCTTGTTGGTGTGAAGGCAGAAAGCTCGTTCGAACGAAGATTCTCAATGCGCGCTGGCAATGTTGTGGTAATTCATTCCTTCATTCATGCTACCAGGTACCACCTTACCACTGTGGCCTTGTCTGGCGTGCTGTGAGGTGCGGCTGCCGTTGGCGTCGTTGTGTATGGGTATTGGAAAGTGACCAAAACTAAGAAACTAGTGGCCGCATGACACCAGCACCTTCAAACAGCGGTGAGATGACACATGGTGTAGCGTGAGGGAGAGGAGCAGCGCTGACCGGGCTCTGAATGCAGATGCAATCCCTTTCCACCTTCCGACTGTCGCTCATTGCCCGTGTACCACATTTGTGTGTCCCTGTGAATACATTCTATCAACTTGGCTTCCGTAACAGAGGAAACAGAGGCGGATGCTTCTCCTTCTTTAACCGACCGCAGGACCGCACCACGTCTGCTGACTCCGGTGTGGACAGCCAGCGGACCCTTGCGGGAGGAAGGACACGATACAAGAATGTCCACGCTGACTGTGGACTGGAGTGATGAAGCAGGATATATGAATGACATG
>NW_004754875.1:0-7849 GCF_000188695.1 Salpingoeca rosetta | reverse complement strand
CACACACACACACACACACACACACACACACACACACACACACACACACACACACACCGCTGTTGGCGCGTGCACACGTGCAACAGGGCCACTGGGGATGGGGCATGTTTGGGATGGCTGCAGAGGGCGGGCAGACGCGGCGGTGGCCGGGCAACAGCAGATACGACGTTGCGGCCATGCTCAGGGCGATCACCGTACGTGGTAGCCTGCTCTGTGGTGCCAGACAATGGTATTGGCGGTTGTTTCCGGCGGAGGGGGTGGGGGACGGAGAAAAGAGACGGGTATTGCTGGGGATCCTTTTGTGTGTGTGTGTGTGTGTGTGTGTGTGTGTGTGTGTGTGTGTGTGTGTGTGTGTGTGTGTGTGTGTGTGTGCGTGTGAGTGTGCGTGTGAGTGTGCGTGTGAGTGTGTGTGTGTGTGTTCTTCTTGTTGCATCAGGGTCCTTGTTGCCTTACAATATGTCCTGTGGTCTCAACCACCCATGTGAATTTTTGTTGGTGACCCCATTTGCAGCAAGGCAGCAAACTGGACGCGTGCACGTGCCGTCTCTCCTACCAGTACGTTACCAGCGCACTGACTGACATACTCTCACATCCGTTGCGTCGTATTGCATCTCCTTGCACCCTATCGGCTCATCGCCCGCCTTCACACACACAAACTCACACACACACACACACGCACGCACACACACACACACACAGGCCAGCGTTTTCCGACTCGAACACGTGGGTTGATGTCGGCAGCGTGCCTGTGACATCCCTCATCGTTGCCAACCAGGCAAACTGGTGCTTTGCAAACAGATGCATCGACGCAAGTGAGCGACCATTCACCGTTGTGTGCGTGCGTGCGTGTGTGCTTGTGTGTGTGTGTGTGTGTGCGTGTGTGTGCGTGTGTGTGTGTGCGTTTGCCCCTTGTAACTGCATGAGCGCTGGTGTGTCGTGGTTGCATGCGAGTGTGCCGTCATGCTTATCGTGTGCGCTGCTTGTATCTTTGTACCGCCCCTGCTTCCCTGCCCACCTCACGGCTGTCTGTGGTTGTGTTGCCGTTCAGATCGGAACCGCAATGACCGGGCCATGACGCTGGCGTACACGCTGCAGGACCGCCCACACCCGTCAACCTTCACCATCCTCCGCAAGATTCGTGGCGTGAGTGACGCCATCTCAGAGCGCTCTGCACAACCATATGTACACAGCACACACGACTCCAACGTCCAGCCCCTAGCATGCAGTCACCCAAGTGTGCTCACTCACACACTCACTCACACACACGCACCCACTCACACACTCACACACACACACACAGACACACTCCCTCACTCACACTCACACACACTCACACACTCCCTCACTCACACTCACACACACTCACACACTCCCTCACTCACACACACACACACACACTCACACACTCACTCACTCACACTCACACACACACACTCACACACACACTCACTCACTCACTCACTCACTCGCTCACTCACTCACTCACAAAACACACAAACAGGGCGAGTCGTATGTGGACTTGGAGGGTGTTTCGTCGGTGAGCGTGCGTGCTGTCAAGGTTGACATTGAGATGCCTGCAGGCATGGAGGAGCCTGTACCGATCCCATCCACACCTGTCGCATCCAACGCAAGCACCAGCAGCATCAGCACCACCACCACCACCACCACCACCACCACCACAACGAAAGAGCAAGCGGCCGCGGCTCCAGAGGCCAGCAGTGCAGCAGAGGCCACCAGCAGCGGTGATGCAGAGCAGAATGGAGCGCAAAGTGGAGAGCAGCCCACGTCAGATGCTGCAGAGGAAGCAGCGGAGCCGGAGGAGGCGAATGAGCGCACACATGACGTGCTTGTGAGCCTGGACAACAGCCCGTACTACTCGCGGCCCGCGCAGATTACCCTGCTTCCCTCTCGTCTCACCTTCTACCTCCCCGCAAGCGAGTGAGTGAGTGAGAACGTCTGTGTGAACGTGTGTGTGTGTGTCTGTGTGTACGTGTGTGTGTAACTGTGTGTGTACGTATGTGAGTATGTGTGAATGTGTGTTTGTCGCGCGAACACACTCGTTTGAACTTGGCGGCGGGTGTGTGTGTGTGCTGATGAGTCATCATAATGGGCGGAGGCGAGAAAATCGGCGTCCAGCGATACGCTGGCGCTCCCCCGAAGCACCAAGCGAAATCGCTGACTTGCTCTCGTTGCGCCCCAAAAATAAAGAAATTCTTCTGGGCCAGCCACAAAATAGTTTTTTTTTTTCGTTTGTTTGTGTGTCTGTGTGTGGAGGAGACAACAGCGCCGTCACCAGATCATCATCATCCACACCAACCAACCAACGCCGCAAAGCAACAGCCAAGGCAAGCAACGAGAGCAAGCAGCGCAAAGGCGCAAAGCAAGGCACGGCTTGCTGGCTTGGTCCCAAAAGGCCACACACACACGCACACACACACACACACACAAGCAACATACCTGACACGGCACACATACACACACCACGAAGAAGGAGAACAACGAACAGACAGCCAACCAAGCACCGTCACCAACACTCCCCTCGCTCGCTCGATTGCTTGCCACATTTCTCGCACTCCTCTGCGTTTGTAGGACACACAACAACAACAACAACAAGAAACCCGCAGTCACACACGTTCCTCTCTCCCCCGTTTCTGGCGCTCTGTGCTGGTCTTGCCTTGCCTACTTTGGACACGAACAGCCCATCCCAGCCCACGCAAGCTGAGAGACGCCAACAGCGCCGCGCAGCGTTATATTTGTGATTAGGACTCCCCCTTGACATTTACCCTCGTTATTGCGACAAGCACACAGCCCGAAGGGTGAGTCATGCTGCTGCTGCTGCTTGTGCGCAAATGAGGCGGTGGTCGCGCACACTCGGCTTGCTGGCATGGCTGGAGGTTGTGTGTGTCTGTGTGTGTGTCTGTGTGTGTGTGTGACGGAGGTGGGAGGAGGAGGGGACAGTCACGCATGTACCTGAATGACGCTTGCGCCTGAATCACGAACCACCCTCTGTCATCCATCATCATCATCGTCAACCCTCCCGACCCTCGTGTGACATATGCACGCACTCACACCTTCTCGCTGCTCTCTCGACCATCCCACAGACACAAATACAAGCACACAACCCAACCCCAGCTGAGCGGCGACACACAACACCATCATGGCAGGACGCGGTGGCCAACAAATGAACCAGTTCAAGCTCGTCCTCCTCGGTGTGTGTGTGTGTCTGTCTGTCTGTCTGTCTGTCTGTGTTTGGTCGGGGCGCATGACACGTAGAACACGACGGCAAGAGAGAGGGAATGAACATCGTGTCATGCAAAGCAAGCAGGCTGTGACCCTTTCTCATTTAAGCATGGGCTCATTCGAATGTGGCTGCAGGCGAGACGGCCGTGGGCAAGTCCAGCCTTGTCCTGCGCTTTGTCAAGGGCCAATTTCAGGAGTATCAAGAAAGCACCATCGGAGGTATGCATGTGTGTGTGTCTGTGTGTGTCTGCGTGTGTGTATGTGATTATTCTGTGGTGCCGATATGTACCAGTTTTGTACCTGGCGACCGCCTTGCCCTCACACCCCGTCTTGGAACTCGTTCTGTCGACGTGATATGGTGTGCCTTGCTTCTGCAGCTGCCTTTTTGACACAGACGGTGTGCCTGGACGATGGCACCAAGGTCAAGTTTGAGATTTGGGACACAGCCGGCCAGGAGCGGTACCACAGCCTCGCCCCAATGTACTACCGCGGTGCACAGGTGCGTCATCATCTGTGCGTACATGTGTGTGTGTGTGCGTGTATGTATGTGTGTGTGTGTGTCTTTGTCTGTGACCCTGTTTGTGTTGCCGTATTGCTGCCTGCAACACCTCCCTCGCCCTACTCCACTCCACGCACACACATGCAAGCATGCGCTGCGATGCTGAACCCCAATTGACACCTCTCCGCCCCCCCCCACCTCATATTGGGTTGCTTGCGGCACAGGCTGCGATTGTGGTGTATGACATTACGAGCCACGCGTCGTTCCTGCGGGCGAAGAGCTGGGTGAAGGAGCTGCAGAAGCAGGCCGAGAACGTTGCCGTCATTGCTCTCGCCGGCAACAAGGCCGATCTTGCCGCTCGCCGCGAAGTCCAGACCGAGGTGCCCTGTCTATCTGGATGTATGTGTGTGTGTGTGTGTTTATGTACCTTTGTGTGTGCGCATGTGTGTGTTTATGTACCCTTGTGTGTGCGTGTGTTTATGTACCCTGTTGTGTGTGTTTTCCTTGATGTCTGTGCACACGCACATTTGTGTGCTTTGCCCGCCTGCATGCATGCATGCATGTCCTACTCGTGCCTCACACGTGCATGTGTGCGTGCATGTGTGTGCGTGTACACAGGAGGTTGAGGCGTATGCGCAGGAGGAGAAGCTGCTGTTTATGGAGACGTCTGCAAAGACCGCATTCAACGTTGTCGAGATCTTCGCCGCAATCGGTACGCCTGCTTTTCCGTGGTGTGTGAGTGTGTGTGTGTCTATGCCTTTGCCTGTGTGTTACTTCAAACGTGTTCAACTCCCCAGCTCTTCCCGTCTCGTTCAACCTGACCGTGTACATGCATGGGCATGTGCTCACCCGATACAATGTGGGGCATGATTGGCGCGTGTGCAGCGAAGCATCTGCCGAAGAACCAGGACACGCGGCGGGGTGACGGCGTCAACCTGCGACGAGCAGAGGCAGCAGAGGCAAAGAGCGGCGGCTGCTGCTGAACACATCCACACCTACACACACACACATCCACATCCACACACACACACACACACACACACACACACACACACACACACACACACACACACACACACGTGTTCACACACACGTTCACACACACGTTCACACCCATATGCAACAACAGCCACCAACAACAACGCCAACGACACCAACTTGCAACTTGAACGACAATGACTTCACATCAGGTCAAAACAACTACAACCGTTTCAGCAGCCACAGTTTGCAGTCATCATCGCCTTTTGCTTTTTAAATGTCGTGGGTGCTATTTTCCTTTTGTCTTTTCTTATCTTGTCTTGTCTCAGTCTTGTCTTGTCTCAGTCTTGTCTTGTCTTGTCTTGTCTTGCTTCCGGCTGCTGTTATGAAGCGACGCTGGTCGCGTGACTTAGGAGGGAAGACAGCGGTTGCGAACAGTGCACGTGCACGTACTGTCGTCGCTGTTGTTGCCGTTGTTGTTGTTGTTGTTGTTTGATACCATCGGGGATATGGCTTGTTGATGTCCTGTCGTCTCATCGGATTTGTGCCGCGTGCTGTTGGTTCTATGTCTCGTTCCTATGCACGCGCGTGTGTGTATGTACTTGCTTCCTCCCCCATTCTCCGTTCTCCTTCCTGTGGTGTTCGCCTCGCAGTTCCTTGCGATTGCTTTGTTTGGAAGGTTGTTGTGTGTACTGGTCTACTTACGCCCTTGCTGCTGTTTTGTTCTTTTCCATGTTGTCGCATTGCTGTTGGGTGAGTGTGTGGTGCATTGATGTGTGTGTGTGCGTGTGTGCGTGACATCAAACACTGCTAGAGTAAACGAGGAACCTTCAACACAGCATGAGTGGCTGCTCATCAGGGGAAGGGAGGGAGAGAGAGAGAGAGAGAGAGAGAGAGAGAGAGAGAGAGAGAGAGGGAGTTGACGCACACACACACACCATCTGCCAGGTTTGGATGATTGATTGGTGTTATGGCAAATATTCTCCGCGCCATGGGCAACAACACACGGCGCGCAAGCAGCGAAAAGCCAACCACAGCAACACACACAAACCCCCACAACAACGGCAGCAAGCTGGAAGGTGTGTGTGTGTGTGTGTGCGGTGTGCGAGGGGGTGCGGACACGGGCACCATCACTGGCATGTGTGTCAAGCTGCCTGAGGCTTGCGATTTGTATGTGTCGTCGTCCTCGTTTGCGGTTTGCGGTTGTTTGCGTGGTGAAGCGGTACAGGTGTCCACCCCCTCCCACATCATCAACGATGCACTGAACTCGAGCTCACCACCACCAACATCACATGCATATCCACTCTCACTCATGTGTGTGTGTGCTTTTGCATCAGGCTCCGGCAGTGTGCTGCGCATTCGCTTGCCTGACATGCCTCCCAGCACCATGGCAACACCACCAGCGGACGCTAGCGACAAAGTGTCGAGCCGGTACCAGCGCCAGTTGCGTCGACACTCGCGCCGTGTGTCGTCTACACCATCCCGCAAGGGAAACAAAGGTATGCGACACCACCCAGCCTTTAACAGGAAAACTCAGCAGGCACCAGTAACATGCGGAGATCACGCTCATATGCGCGCACAAATAGTCTTCCTCTCACACGCTCCCTCTCACTTGCCCGTGCACACGCGCACACGTGCACACACTGTCGTGTCGACACACTACCCGTTGCACTCCAACGTCAACGCAGGCGCTGCATCGAGGAGCCGTAGTCGAAGTCCCCTCTCCAAACACAAACGCCCATCGACCAGACGAAAGACACGAGTTCGGTAGGCCCAACACCTTCATAGTGCAACCAAATACAGTACTTGCCACTGCCGGATGTGCGTGCCTGCCTGCGATATGTATTTTGTGTCTGTGTGTGTGTGTGTGCGATGTGTGCGATTTGTGCATGTGCTTGTGTGTTGTGTGTTACCCAGCACTGACACTGTTGTGCCTGGACTGCGTTCATTGCATAGGGATGAGAGCGATGATGAGTACAGACCGGATGGTACAGATGATGAAGACGAGGTGCACGACGACGACGAAGACGGCAATGCCGACGCGACGGACGACGAGGCTCGCACGCCAAGAACGCGAAGCAGAACAGGGTGTGTGTGTGCGTGTGTGTGTGTGTGTGTGTGTGCGTGCGTGTCGGATCACCTGCACCTGCCTTTGTTCTCTCCTCCCTGAGACATGCTCGCTGCTCTGCTTCGCTTGTCTTCCCTAACCCCAACACGCACGCTTACACATGCACCCATGTACCATTCCTGGGCACACTATTCTGCGCTGCGTGTTTGGCACGCTGCTCCAGTCGACGTGGCAACCTGTCGCTCCGGCTCCGCCTGCCACCGGCACGAACACGTGCACACGCGCAAGACGACGATGACAACGATGATGCCGACAGTGGCGAGGATAACGACGATGATGAGGATGGAGAAGGTGGTAGTGGTGGCGATGGCGATGATGATGGCAGTGATGGTCGCGCGCCTCGCACTCGCCGCCAGTCATCATCGTCGACACCCCGCAGTGCACGCAAGAACAGCAGCAGCACCGGTGGTGGCAGCAGCAGGCGTGCCAGCAAAGGCACGAAGCCACGGTCAAAAGCAGCAGCAGCGGCAGCGTCGTCGTCGTCGTCGTCCAAACCCACGTCAAAGCACAACAAAGGTGGAGGTGATTCCAAGGCCGACAGCAAGAAGCGCAAAGGCGGCACTTCGACAGATGACACGAATGATGGCTCCACGCAGGTGTTCAGGTGAGCACTTGCTTATCTTTGGCTTTGGCTTTGCGTGTGCGTGTGTGTGTGTGTGTGTGTGTGTGTGTGTGTGTCTGTATCTATGTGTGTGTGTGTGTGTG
Organism: Salpingoeca rosetta; assembly: GCF_000188695.1. Taxonomy (NCBI): domain Eukaryota; class Choanoflagellata; order Craspedida; family Salpingoecidae; genus Salpingoeca; species Salpingoeca rosetta. The sequence continues at coordinate 299 of NW_004754875.1, read as the reverse complement.
TTCTGTCTTGTGGCATGACTGCTGGCCGTTCCGTCACCTTCTACAGCTCACATAATAGCACCCGCATGGCCGCACGTTTTGTTGTTGTTGTTGTTGTTGTTGTTGTTGTTGTTGTTGTTGTTGTTGTTGTTGTTGTTGTTGTTGTATTTGTTGTTGTTGTTGTTGTTGTTGTTGTTGTTGTTGTTGTTGTTGTTGCTGTTGTTGTTGTTGATGTTGTGTGCTGATGTAGTATTTGTGATGCTGTTGTGTGATGTGTTGCTGTGTGTGTTGTGCCGCTGCTGCTGCTGATGTTGTGTTGT
>NW_004754876.1:0-7936 GCF_000188695.1 Salpingoeca rosetta | reverse complement strand
ATTAACTATGCACACAACCCATAGCCTGTTGTCTCAAGTACGCACCATACTTTCATCACCTACCAACCCCCGCATAAGAATAAAAAACCTTAACACTCAAATACAATTGAGATCGGTTTACGCCCGACACGACAACGGACAACAAGCGGTCCACAGACGTACACACGCACCACGTGCTAGCTCACCTTTGTTCTGGACGTCGTTGTTCAGCCTGCCAATCTCTTCCTCTGTGTCCCAACAACCACAGCCATGGTGTGCCAGCACGCACCATACTCGGATCAGCGGGTGACCAGTCAAGTAGCCTCAAAAGGCAAGCAGACACAAGCATGATTGACTACTGGTGACGCCCGACACGACACGGACAACAGCGGTCACAGACGTACACACGCACCACGTGCTAGCTCACCTTTGTTCTGGACGTCGTTGTTCAGCCTGCCAATCTCTTCCTCTGTGTCCCAACAACCACAGCCATGGTGTGCCAGCACGCACCATACTCGGATCAGCGGGTGACCAGTCAAGTAGCCTCAAAAGGCAAGCAGACACAAGCATGATTGACTACTGGTGACGCCCGACACGACACGGACAACAGCGGTCACAGACGTACACACGCACCACGTGCTAGCTCACCTTTGTTCTGGACGTCGTTGTTCAGCCTGCCAATCTCTTCCTCTGTGTCCCAACAACCACAGCCATGGTGTGCCAGCACGCACCATACTCGGATCAGCGGGTGACCAGTCAAGTAGCCTCAAAAGGCAAGCAGACACAAGCATGATTGACTACTGGTGACGCCCGACACGACAAGGACAACAGCGGTCACAGACGTACACACGCACCACGTGCTAGCTCACCTTTGTTCTGGACGTCGTTGTTCAGCCTGCCAATCTCTTCCTCTGTGTCAAAGCAGGCACGTTACCATTTGAAATGCTGAGAATATGGGCACTTGGCAAGCCATCCATGAAATGAATGGCACACATGAAATGACAGCACGCACAGCACTACCGGGCAAGACCAAGCGAGCAAGTGCCTAACTTTTTCCAACGATGGCTTCGAATGCTGTTTTAGCATCCCTGTCATCATTATGACTGTCACGTGTCAATGAAACGAAACACAGTGAAGGCCTGTGAGTTTGACCTGCGTTGAACTTCAGTGGGTTCAATATTTGACAAACACAAAGCTCCTCACAACGTCACGGTGGCGTCGTGGTCCAAGGAGATGATGGTTGCGCCAAGGAGGACACCGTGGTTCTTCATGAGAGGCTCTTCAAAGTTGCTCAGACTGAAGGCGGTTTCATTGTATGTTTCAAGTCAGACAGAGCGAGATGCATGAAAGTGAGTTCATTCAATGGCAAACCGGGCGACTCCACAATAATGCATTGCAGCTTTAGCTGAGGGAAGTGAGAACGCCTTACTCGAGCGTTTTGATGGTGGGATACGCCTCCAGAGCCAGGATGATTGCTTCCACGAATTCATCCCTGCCAGGTTCAACGACGACAATGAGCAGTCATGCGCCACACACCACACTCAAGCACTGAAGCACTCTGAAAGCATCACCACAAGAGTCGCCACTTACAAGCTGCGAGGTCCGAGGAAAGAAGGGGTGAAGTGTGGGAGAGGGAAAGAGTTGCAAGTGTGAGATGAGTCAACGAACACAACATCGAGCAAATTCACACTCAACGAGTACGGCACATAATCCAACAAACTCAAGTTTCAAGTCGAGTACTCGACGGCAACCTTTGAGTCCTCAACAAGTCGTCAACGACTCACCGCCTGCATGGATGCAGATGTAACCCATTGTCACCATGTGGTGAGTTCTCGAAAACAACCTACTCAGTAGCACTGGAATGATTCCACTGGAATGGTTCATGATCACATGTGGGCGAGTGGTTGTGCGAAGCGAACATGACAGCAGCACACATGACTCACCAGCTTCGGTGCCGAACAACCGCGCGTTGAGTCAAACACGATGACGTGAGCGGATGTATGGCGTGAGCATTAAGTAACATAGTTAGGAGTACATGCCTGCTCACTCGCAAACCAGAAAGCGGCACAACTAGCAGTGGTAGCTGCTTACTTGCTGCGAGGGATGACAGGCGAGTTTGATTCATGAGTGGACAAGCGACCACCCGTCCTTTCGTGAGTACATAACAAGCCTCAAACATAACAGGCATCTAAAAACACAGGGCACGCAGGAAGCACAAATCGCATGAAGGGCTTGCACACACGTCACGTACTTCCTGTTGTTATAAAGCGAGCAACCAGTCATCACAATGTGAGCAAGTGACAACCGCAAGAGAGATTGAGAAATCTACACCCAAATTCGGAATTCCACATGCAAGCAAGTCACATCATTGTGCACAAGCCAAGAGTCTCCGCGTTGGTACTTACACACTATCGAAGAGCATTGGTCACAGGCATGCGTTCAGCATTCAAAGAAAACACCGGCCAGAAGCATCGAGAGTACAGGTTACTGAAAGTGTCAGAGGTGAAAGGACTAGAACGCCCCTCATGACTCCTTTCTGGTGTTCAAGAGCATGTCCAAACTCAGAAACTCACAGACTTGTCGATGAAGTTGATGACCAGCGATGTGAGCATCAGCGAAGACAGACACGGGGAGTTCAAGAAAGGCTAATGTGAGTGCGATCACGTTCTTGTGTCATGCACACAAGTGAACTGAAGCAACGACAATTGCAGTCGACCACGAAATCATTGCAACGCGTGGAAACCAACTTCCTGTATGATGAAGATGACGGGAAGAGCGGGAAGTGGAGGCCATCGTGCATGCAGTTGCAGAGAGCAGCAAATTGTTAGCGCCAAAAAAACAAGCCGCACAGTCACAATGACTCGCAAAGCAGTGGCACCACCACCTCATGCAGCGATGCACAATAAAGTGACAAAGAGTTACTGTTCGTACGTGCTGAGGAAAAGTTGCAGGCATCGGAGATGATTCAGGTCAAGGCCAGAAGGTCAGAGTGAATGTTGACGTGATGGAGGCAGGTACCATGTGAGTTTGCTTCGTGTACGTGCACAATACCGTAAGCCAACAGTAGCAAGTACCAGCTTCAAGGCCAGCGATACAGCGCCACACTCACAAGCTGACGCGAGCGAAGCAGCAGTTAGCGTCCAATCGACGACATGCAGCAATCAGGGAGTGAGTGAGTGATCGATGGCCAATTAACAGGCTGCAAGCACACCGCAAGCTTTACAGCACCACGGATGTCGAGAGGGCCACAATCACACTTACAAGCTGCCAAACCAAATGCAAGACATGGACATGCGTGATGTACAGTTGGGGTGAGTTGAGTTTGGACGAAATGGACAACGCATAAGGTTCAAAACGGTCCAACGCGCATCAGCATGTGACCACTTACCCGCTTCCAAGACGATGGTGTGGATGTAATCAAAAAAAAACCGTCGCAATCAGGTGAGGTGCGTGTGACAACGTGAGGTGCGAGTTACGCTCTGAGCAAGTACCCTGATCCATTTGAGAATGTTAGGGCAGAACGAGTCGTTCATACAAACAGCCTCATTACTTACCGGCTAGGAGTGAGAGCCATCCATGAACAGCGACATGACCAGAAGCAATTGTCCATCATCGAGGGGGGAGGTGAGGAAGTATGGGTGCAGATTCACACAACATATGCTTGGCATCAAGGCAGCATCAACAAGTCAACGCATCGCATCACACACGAAGCACACGCTCAACGCAGAGCAATTTCCTTGCAGCTGACGCAACCAGTCGACCGCCAGGGAAAACTCACAGCCTGGAGCATGTCAATGCAAACAAAGCTTGTTTGTGAATTCGAGCAACAACGTCACAGCACAACATCGATCTATCGCCTCACAGACGATGCCCCCAGCTGAACTAAGTTGTGCACCCTTGTTGCCCTTCTCACGCTTTGCCTCCGAGCACTTGGAGAAAGACAGAAGGGACTTACACTCGTCGGTCCAAGCTGCAAGAATGGAGCCATAGATGAAACGTGATTACGTTTCGATTCAAGGGTTGGGAGTTGGTGTGCGATGTGATGGTCATGTACAATGGTGAGAGCCGGCTGACAGCAGTTAGCAATCGAACACTACACATAATGTCAAACGCGCACCCGTTGAAAAGCCAGGGCAACGGATCGAGGGTTGTTTCAAACGGAGTCCTGAAGGAACGAAACATGAGGACGAAGCAGGAGAGGGAGGTGAAGGCTTGTGAGGCAACAGAGGAAACAGGCTTCATGGCAAACAACGTTGGTGTTTGCGCTGGACCGGGTAGGGTTGCATTGTGACAACTGCCAATTTCGCAAGTGCGCCACCCTTGCTTACAGCGTGAGTGTTGTGCTGGTTGTGTGAAGTTCGTGGAACGGCTGCTTGGAGGCATCTGCAAGCCAGGTCATAGTCGAGAGTCGTGTGTGGAGACGCCCAGGAAGGTCTTGTTGTTGTTGTTGTTGTTGTTGTTGTTGTTGTTGTTGTTGTTGTTGTTGTTGTTGTTGTTGTTGTTGTTGTTGTTGTTGTTGTTGTTGTTGTTGTTGTTGTTGTTGTCCTTGCTGGTGCTGCTGGCGTGGTTGTTGTTGTTGTTGTTGTTGTTGTTGTTGTTGTTGTTGTTGTTGTTGTTGTTGTTGTTGTTGTTGTTGTTGTTGTTGTTGTTGTTGTTGTTGTTGTCTCAGCTCGTCCAGTTGAGCTGTCAGTTCTTGAAGTTCCTGTGTAAGCTGCTGCTCTGGCTGCTCTGGCTGCTCTGGCTGCGGCTGCTGCTGCTGTTGTACATGTTGTTGCTGTGGCTGTGGGGTTCGTTCCTGTTCTTGCTGCTGTTCAGGCTGCGCGCGCGTGGCGCTTGGTGCTGGCTGCTGCTGGATGCTTGCCATCTTGGAGGTGGGGAAAATAAATGGCAACCCAATCACAGCTCAACCAAACCAATGCACAACAGAACTGGAGGGAAAAGAAGGACACAACAAAAGCCCTGTGACACACAATCATCACAAGCCTGACTCCTCCAATCAGTCACACCGCACATTGTGTGTTTTGTCTTCGTTCATCCCACGACCCGACAAATCCGTCATATCACAATCATTTCCACAACAAACCATTGCTTGGTGCTTGATCATCATCAACACACAAGCAAGCAACAATGCTGTGTCTCACATCACTCACCTATTCATGTCACCTGACGCCTCCAATCAGTCACACCGCACATTGTGTGTCTTTTCTCCGTCGATCCTGCGACCACACCGTCAAATGTCATGTCACATCATGTCACATCCATCACACCACAAGTCTCTCGACCAACGTTTGATGCTTCACTTTTCTCACAACGCACGTTCGCACAACAATGCCCATGACCCACCGGTCAACACCAACCACGATGGTGTGCGTTGTCACAACGCTGTTGTTGTTGTTCGCAGTCTTCGTACCCATGCAGCACGCCAACGCACGGCCGGTCGCCCATCGCCGCCACGCTTCACCGTTGCAGCGTCAACCCATGCACTCAACGAGGGCGGAGATGGGTGCAGACCCCATACCTTCAGCACAAGCAGGAGAGCATGTACGGCGATCATCGGCTGTTGAGGATGTAAGCAAGATATCAGTTCACGATGCTTTGTTTGCTTTGGTGTGCGACTTTCGTGGACATGTGCTCAAGACTAGCGTGTCACCCACACTGGAGAGTGTTGTGACTGTGATGTGATCGCCCCTCTCGGGCATTGTTTTTGGGTCTCGATTCACCTCTCTTGTTACTTTTCCAAACATCCATGTTGCCAGAACAATCAGTACCTCCTGTGCAACAACGCTGTACACACCCTGCGCGCCGTGGAGTCGCAGCTTCACACGGACCACGAGGCCCTGGCGCAAGAAGACAGCGTACGCAATGCGCCCACACCAGAAGGTGTCAACCTGACTCACTTGGAGCGCATCGTGCAGCTGTTCTGTGAACCTGATGCGCAAGACGAGTTCAAACAGGACACGCAAGAAGGATTCCATGACACCAGCAACTTTAGGCCCTCGTCTGCAACGGGGGTGTTTGATCGCCACTCACTGCGACATCAAGACCGTGCATCCCCGCCAGCATCGCCTGCAGGGGCGCGCACCAAGGTTCAACGCAGTCGGAGTCGACCTCGGGAGAAGCAAGGCACCCCACACAGTCTACTCACATTAGATCGGCGCTCCCGGTTTCCTATGTTGCAGCAGCGCGCCACACACCAAGATTCACGACCTTCCAACTTATGTATGGCTTCAGGCTGCGCTAGTATAAGGAGCCGTTCGTCACGTTACGCGTATTTACTTATTCCACATCCGACCCCGGGCGTAGCAAATTTCTTAATGAATAGAGGGCTGAAGTCAAACCATAGACTGTTCGCTCCGTATAAGCTAGGACACGGTCGTAACCAAAGATGTAGCGGATACGGCCAATCCCGTCAGTCTCGACCTAGCTACTAGCATGATCGCAACAGCACGTGTGTTAGCATCACCTTGCAGCAACTCAAACCCTGCGCCCTGGGGATTGAAGGAGATGTTGACCCAAGTAGCCTTCAAGCTTTGCTGTCCTCTGGCAATTATTCCTCGGTCAAGGCCTTCGCATTGCGTGGCCTGCGCTCGTCAACTTTCCATCTACATTGGCTGCGCGCAATGCCCAATGTGGTTGAGCTTGACCTTCGCCGAAACTTCTTAGCTCAGCTGACCTATGATTGCGCCGATACGTCATGCGTGCCAGCCCTGGCGTGCTTGGACCTGTCGGACAATGTGTTTACTGAGCCACCTACAGCTCTCCTCGAATTTAGAGCAAGCTTGCGCTGGCTGAGCCTGAAGTACAATCTCCTCACGGAAGTGACTCGCAACACCTTCGTGGATCTGAGGATCACCGAGTTGGACCTGTCTCAAAATCGTATCTCCGCCCTGGAGTCAGATGCCTTTTCTCTCCTGCCTGAGTTAACTTCCATCAACCTAGAATCCAACAATCTGACGCAGTTGCCAAATCCAGCTTTCGATAGCGCAGAGAAACTGGCGGTCGTCGACCTCAGTGACAACTTCTTGGGCGACCTGGCGCCAGGTGCCTTTGCAAGCCTTTTTTCCTTGAGGGTTCTCGATTTGTCAAACAACGACTTGGGAGCCATTCACACTCAGTTTGTGCCAGGCTCTCTTGAAACGCTGAACCTGCACGACAACAGGATCTCTGCAATCGCGGCTGATGCGTTTGGGGCTGGTCGGCGCCTCCGATACATCACCTTGGACGGCAACTTCTTGCATCAGCTCCCAGACAACGTGTTTGGCCACTGCCGATCTCTAAGCGCGCTCTATCTGCAAGGAAACCAGCTTACGTCGATTACGAGTGACACGTTGAGAGGCGCGCACCACACCCTGACTGAGGTATACCTGAACGACAACAACCTTTTGCGCATCGACGATCTTGGGTTGCCGGAGCTGCGTTACCTTGACCTTTCATTTAACAGTCTCACGCACTTTTTCCTGAACACAAGCCGTTACCTCATCGCCCTTGACCTCAGTGACAACCCACTTGAGGCTGTGCCCGATTTGTCGGCCTTAGTTCAGCTGCAGCTCTTTGGTCAGCGCAACCACACAATCCCGACGTTTGATCTCAGCAAGTTTTTTTCACTGCGCGACTTAACTGGGATTGATGCTGATGCTGCACCAGGAAGCCCAAGCCGGGTCGTGGTGACTTCAGAGCCAGTGTCAGCTTGGAACCTCTCGGCCATCGAGCACCTCCACGTTGCCAACATGGAACTACCCACCTCTGTGCTCTCACACCTGATCAACACCGCAAGTGTGAACAGCTTGCACATTGGCTGGCGCGGACTTGGGGTCACTCAGCTCACCAACGAAGACATTTGCAGCATGCTAAGCGCAGAGGCGGTTGAGTTGGCAGTCTGGTCATCGTCGTACACAAGCTTGAAGGTGTGCAAGAATGTTCCACTGAGAAAGGTGTTTTTGGAGCACAACAGTGAACT
>NW_004754877.1:0-2500 GCF_000188695.1 Salpingoeca rosetta | reverse complement strand
CAGCGGCACGCCATGGCGCCTCAGCACAGACGTGCCTCTGGAGACAGGTGCTTATTTGCAACTTCGACTGCCGTGCACACATGAGAACCAGCCACACGCTTTGGTTTTGATTCAAACTGTGCTGACACTTCTGTGTTGCTTGCTTGCGCTGTGTGCAGAGCTCAGTGACGCGGATGCCGACCTTGATGTCGTCGTCGAAGAAGTGCCAGAGTCGCCCCAGCTCCCAACTCTCCCAGAGCTCAACCCGCCAAAGGTACGTTGTTTGGTGTGTGTGTGTGTGTGTGTGTGTGTGTGTGTGTGTGTGTGTGTGTGTGTGTGTGTGTGTGCGTGTGTGTGTGTGTGTGTGCGTGCGTGTGTGCGTGTGCGTGTGCGTGTGCGTGTGTGTGTGAGTGTGTGTACATGTGAGTGTACAAATGTGTGTGTGTGTGTGTGCTTGCATCTGAGCTCGCGGCTCTGCGTGAAGCTCAAGCTTGTGCCGCCACACATCCAATTCCCAACACTTTGCAGTCAATGCCGAATGGAAATGTAGGCACCCCTACTGCCCTGTATCACGAGCTCATTCGCACGTGCCAGCTCCCGCCACCGGTCGTTGGCAAGGTACTGCACAAACACGCCATCGCACACACACACACACACAGACAAACACACACACACACACACAACACACACACACACATGCTCTGGTTCCCCGTGGACTGTTGCTCGGTGCAGGTTCACCACATTCACCTCACCCATTGCCTTGCACATCACGCTTGTTGCAGCTTGGGCTTGACTTTGTGCGCAGCCGCAAGCGCAGATACGGTGAGCGTCATGTGTGTGTGTGTGTGTGTGTGTGTGTGTGTGTGTGTGTGTGTGTGTGTGTGTGTGTGTGTGTGTGTGTGTGTGTGTGTGTGTCCTTGACTGATAGCTTTGTTGCAGCCCACCCTTTCTTGCCTGACGTTCGTCCTTGCCGTCCTTCCTCCTCAAGGCCTCGCCGTCTCACTTGCTCGCTCGTTCCCTCTCACACGTGCGTGTTATCCAGGCCGTGTGCCGCTTGATTACGGTACAGCTGTTGTTGCTGCACCAAAGCAGACACCGCCACCGCCACTGCACGTGATACCCCGCCGGCACATGGCCAAACTTGCTGGCACGCGCCCTGTCCGTCCGCCCGCCCAAGCACCCGAGGTGATGGTTGGATGGGGTTGCTGGCGGTCAAGCGTGGCGCTGTGACGCGTGTAGAGGTCATGCACATGCACGCATATTCACACATATTCACGCATTCACACAATACCGTCACTGTGCAGGCGCATGCGTGTGGATGCGGGTGCCATTGTGGACGAGGACAACGATGATGGTGGTGGTGATGATGGTGGTGATGATGACGACGATGAAGAGGAGGAGTGGGATCGGCACATTGGATTGAACCCACATGATGAGAATGATCAGGAGCGAAGCAAGGACAGGCTGTTTGAGAAGGTACGTGTGCAGCTGCCAAGCGACAACACGCTTGCATGCGTGCACGTGTGCCGTGAGGCGATGTTGCGTGACAGAGAAGGGGAGGGGCAAGGGGTGACAGGGGGTTAAACTTGGCTGACGCTTGCTTGACCATACACTCACGCCAACATGCTGCCTGCCATACCCTCACCACCACTACCACCATGGACTTAGAGCGTGGCGCATCCGTGGGACAAAGGGGATGCGAGCGCGCTTGTGTGGTACACGGACGCGGCGTATTGGGATGCGCAGCAGGGCGACTTTGACGAGCGCAACGCAGACGAATACGACGTCGATCTCACCGCACACTACGGCCTCGGTGTGTTACGCTGGTGGAGGTGGAGCCGGTGAAGGGATGGGATGGGGTGGGGGGAGAGGAGGTACTGCTTCTTGTCTGATTTGTTTGTTTTGTCATCCCACTGTCCAAGCCAACACGCATCGAAGCCACCACTCGGCTGCAGCCTATGCGCAACAGCTCACCTTTTCATTACCCGCACCCCCTCCCAAAATCCTACTGCTACCACCACCACCACCACCACCACCACCACCACCACCACCACCACCATCACCCCTATCACCGCCTCCAAGGCCACGGCGATCGCACGAGCGAGCAAGTTGCTGAGATGCGCGCGTACGGATATCGCGCCCAGCCCGGGGCAGCGGGGCGCCACCACAACCCCGGGTATGCCCCCTTTGAGCGGCACACGAGGGGTGTGGGAAGCATGATCCTGCGCAAGCATGGGTGGCGTGCGGGGGAGGGTGTGGGCCGGCGTGGTGGTGGGCTGGTGGAGGCACTGGAGGCTGAGGGGACAGCGGGGCGCCGCGGGATTGGATACAGGGGGCCACCACAGCCAGGGGGTGGCGGTGGTGGTGGTGGTAGTGGTGGGAGGAGGAGGAGGAAGGCAGCAACAGCAGCGCGAGTACAGCCAGCGTAGTGTGAATGTATGTGTGTGTGTGTGTGTGTGTGTGTGTGTGTGTGTGTGTGTGTGTGTGTGTGTGTGTGTGTGTGTGTGTGTGTGTGTGTCGT
>NW_004754878.1:0-8190 GCF_000188695.1 Salpingoeca rosetta | reverse complement strand
CCACACCAGCTGATGCAGCGTGTGCAAGTGCAGCACGTGCAGCAGCTACTCGGCCACAGCAGCAACGGCCAACACCAGCTGGCGGACCATGTGCACCACCACCACGTCCACCACGTCCATGTGCAGCAGGACTCTGTTCAACACCACCAACACCACTACCAACAACAACAACATCAGCACCACCAGCAGTCTGTCTTCCAGCAGGGCCAAGAGCGTCTTCTTCATGACGACGGGCGCCCGGCTCGCAAGCGGGCGCACCTCAGTCTCTCCTTTGCACAGCAGGTGTATCTTGCACAGCAGCACCAGCAGCAACGGCAGCACCAGCACCAGCAGCAACAACAACAGATGGCTGCTGCAGCCCAGGCCTACACAGCCCCTGCCCCTCCTTTCCAAGCAGTCCAGCCGATGTTGGCACAGGCAGCGACGCAGGCTGGGCAGCATGGGCAACGCGACCAGCCGTCCTTGCCACAGCAAGCATCTCTCGAACAGCAGCAGAAACGGAAACGGCGGCTCGCAAAGAAGAAAGACACGGAACAGACTCGTCGTGACGCCATCAGAGCTCATGTCAATGAACTCCGCCGTATCGTGCTGCCAGAGAATGCCTCGGCCATCCTGCGCTGGAGTTACCAGGCGGTGGTCATGACATGTGCTGTCTACGCCTTCACCAAGGCTGACCCAGGGTTCTTTGAGCTCGCAAACATGCACCGCCAGCGCGTGCGCAAGGAGCTACTGACGGCCGCCTTTGTGCGCCAGGTTTTGCCGGAGTGCGCCCACGCTGACGCCTGCACAACGCCATCACAGCGCAGGCTGCAAGCGCTGACAGGGGATAACAAGCGAACCGAGTATGAAGGAATTGTCTACGATCGGCTGGCCGCCCTTGTCAGCCCCGAAGAGAATGAGCACGCGAGGATTTTGCGAGCTGCACGTGACAGGATCACAAGCGACGGGTGCCGACTCACTGAACAGGAGCTGATTGAGGTCGCAGAATTGCTTGGCGAGCGCAAGCAAGGGTGATTCCTCCATCGCTGCGCGCGACTTGCTGCACGCGGCTTGCTGCTGTCGTGTCTTTGAATTTGCCTTGATTCAGTCTCTGCCTGACCGTGCCCCTTGTCTTGCGAGCTGTGTCGTGCTTTCTGTCTTTCTTTCTGTGTCTCGTCACTCGTGTCACTGTGCTTACTTCACGTTGGCTATTCCAGTCAATACCACTTCCTTCTTCGTCTTCCTCCCTGCCTCCCTGCCTGCCTGCCTCAGCCTCTTTACCCGCGTAATGCTCCTCCCCTGTCACATCTTTCACGTTGTGATCACTCGGCTCTAACTCATCTTGCCTCACACCTATCCCTCAATCCTTTCATCCTTCAAACCATCTCTACCCTATCCTCTTCCCTTCATCATATGCGATCGTTTGTGTATTCTCCTGTTTTGATGTGCTGCGATGTCGTCCCCATATCCTTTGGTTGTCTGTCTGTCTTTCTTGTGTGTGTTCATTTCTTTACTTCTTGCGCGTTGGCCATGCTGTGCTTCCCGCTCACGCTGACTGCCTGGCTTCCCCCAGCGTGCGTGTTCATGTTTGTGCGTGCTCGGTGTTCCTGTGCGTGCTTGCTTGTGCTTCCTTTTCGTTTCATTCGTGTCGGATCTCCTCTACTCTTATTGCTTGTCTGTCCAATGTCCAGTACAAATCCCGCAGCTACGCCAGCAAAGCAAGCGAGAGAGCGAGATGCTTGCTGACATCCACCACACTCGTCCCCCTCCCCACACGCAATGCGTGGTGTGGTTGATCGGGAACCAGCCGGAATCAGCTGCTTGTGCTCACTTCGTCCCAGCAAAAAACGCGTCAACCTGTTTTGTGCAAAGAAGCAACAAGGATGATGATGATGATGCTCGCTGCAAGCCGCACCGCACCTGCTCACGCTCACTGACCGAAACACACCCACCCCACACACCTGAGCACACTGCCACACACCCCAAGGCAGAGCGACATCGTCTAACCGTCCACTTGCTTGCATGATGCATGCACGCGACAACCGCGCTGCCTGTCTTTGTTGCATGTGCAACCGTCATGGCATCGTGTACTTGCACGTGATGGTGATGAGCACGGGTGGGAGTTACTGACCAAGGTGCGGCTGTTCACACCACACTGGCTGAGCGAGTTCAAAGCGGAGGCGACCGATTCCACCCGGCCGGCATCCGCAAAGGGGATCAGGAAGTTCGCTTGAAGGAACTGCAGCCACAGGCAACAATGCGTTCACTTCCCACTCGCACAACAGCAGCACACACACACACACACACCACATACACTTCGTTGCAACTGAGCGACAACGCTGGATATGGATGGTTCGCTGGGCGCTCGCATGGCTGCCTTTGTGGCAGCTACTGCTCTACTTGTGGCCAGCTTTGGTGTCTCTGATGCCATCCTCGACCTGGGCGATGAGCTCACCTTGGAAGACTTTCTCGCAGACGCGGTATCGTGTGCATGTGTGCGTGCATGTGCGCATGCGCATGTATGTGTGTGTGTGTGTGTGTGTGTGTGTGTGTGCGTTCACGTGTGTTCATGTGTGTGACTGTGATTGTGGGGTTATCGACTGCCCTTGTCCTGTCTCCAGTTCTTCTGCGCATGCTGCACACACACACACACACACACACACACACACACACACACACACACACACACACACACACACACACACACACACACACACACACACACACACACACACACTCTCTCTCTCTCTCTCTCTCTCTCTCTCTGTTTCACGCACTTCTGTTTCTAACCCCTACCAACACTTCTCCATCCTGGATCACACATTGGCTCTCAGGGCATTGATGGCTGTGTGATGCTGACCCCATCGTCCACCGGCTATCATTTTGAAAGGGGTCAGGCTTCAGGCCTCTCACGCTCCCGATGCACTCTTGGTCAGTGTGCCTGCGCGTGCCTGTGCGCTTGCAAGTTTGTTACATCCTGCCGTTGTCGGTCCGTGTCGAGTCTTGGTCTCATCCCTGCCACTTCATTGGGCCTCGACTCACTACTTGCAGGTGGCGCGTGCCAGTGCCGCCAGTTCGAGGCGTGTGACAACGGAGGTGTGTGAGCATCAATGGCTCTCATGATTGCTGTCGTTGTCGTTCAGAGTTCAAACCTGTGTGCTTGCATGCACGCATGGGACAATACACGTTTGTATGCCAATGATAGGAATCCCTCAAAGTTGTTGTCATCTGCCTTGCCGCACATCCCTTCTCATCACTCTTTCTCTCTTCGTCTCCCTTCATGCCAGATTGCCTCAAGGTGTACCGCTGCAACGACACGGAATCCAACGGCTGCGTCGCCGTCTCCAGTTGCGTCCAAACCACATTCGACACGACGTTTGAGGTGCACTCGTCAGCCACGTGCCGCATGTGTACTGCTTCTGTGTGCATGAGCGTTCATTCGTTGCCGGTCGTCTCTCTGTTGTCTGACACCAGACTTTGAAGCAGCCTCGAGTCTTGTGTGACGCCTCTCACAAGTTCATCTCCCCGAAACCCACACAACACACACACACACCCTGTGATACACGCACGCGCACACATGCTCAGGTGACTGTCGACTGCCGCGAACCACTTGATGAGCGCGATGAGGACGGTATCGACTTCTTTGGCATGCGCTGGAAGCAGGCCCTCGCTGAGGACTGCAACATTGGACGCGTGAGTTGCTGGCGTTCTGTGTCAGCGTGTGTTCTATGTTTATGCATGCGGATGTTTGTGTGCGTGTAGGCACGCCCTTTCACTCACGTATGTATACACACACACACACACGCACACTTACACACACAAACACACACAAACACTCACGCACATTCACCTTTGCTGTTTCTTCCCATGACCCAAATGCACACGCACGCAGGTGTGCCGGTACAACGGCGACACAGCAGCCACGATTGAAGTCATCAACGGAACCACATTTCGCACCACCACCCTCAACCCAGCGCACGTACAGCTGCTACAGGCCTGCGCAATGACGGTGGACAGGTTCCGTTTCAACTTCTGCTCAGTCACTGGCATTGTCGAAGTTGAACCGACAACGACCACTACCACCACAACCACAACGACAACGACAACCACAACAACTACCATGACAACCACAACAACTACAACCACGACTACAACAACAACAACAACAACAACAACAACAACAACAACAACAACCACGACTACAACCACGACTACAACCACGACGACGACGACGACGACTACCACCACAACAACCACTACAACCACTACAACAACAACCACGACGACCACAACAGAGTGCACACCTGACTGCGAAAGCAGCGTCAACGCCTGCATCGGCAAGGTGTGGTCATGAAATTCATTAATTGCTGTAATTTTTGTCGCTGTTAGCGCTTCTCCACCTTGAATGCCATCAACGCTCGACTCACGCACTGTTTCTCCTACGCACACACGTGCACACATACATACGCATGCACACGCATGCATACAAACAAAGGCCATTGAGGAGGATGGCGTGCGCGATGCGTTTGGGGACTGCCTGTCCACCACAGATCACTTCAGCGTGTTTGCGTTTGTGCAAATGGGCATCTGTCTTGCTGATTGTGATGACATCACGCCGACCACCACCCACGCCGAGGCGCAACGCTCCCTCCGATGCTTGTGAGTTGCATATGCTTGCGGGTGGATGTGCACTTGTGTGTGTGTGTGTGTGTGCAAGTGTACATGTGTGTGCTCCACGACGTGACTATGCACTGTCCTTGTCAAGTTACTCACGCGACGAACACACATGTCCTTTCTCATACGCCTCTTTCAGTCGCTTCTGCGCCTATGGGTCAGCTGACATGGACTGCGATGTTGATTTCACGACGACGACAACAACAACAACAACAACAACAACAACAACAACAACGACAACGACGACGACGACGACGACGACGACGACGACGACGACAACAACAACTACAACTACAACAACCTCAGGGTTTCCCGAAAACATCTGCCCAACAATCAGCACACCTGTGGCTTCCTTGTATGATTATTCCGATGGTAAAGGCGTTCAATTTACCATTGACGGCGGTGCACCTGTTGGTACGGAGATCAAGTGTGCTGGTTATTCCGATGAACCCGACAACCAATACGCCAACATCCTCGACAATGCAACGGCGTTTTGGTTCGTATCGACTCTGCACGATCGATACTTCCACTTTGCAATCTTGGAAGATGCGACTGGCGCGACGCAGACTCTCCAAGAATATGGGCTCAACGCCACATTTACCCACGGCTGCAGTGCGCGGCTCAAGAACTCTGGTGCAGACTGCCCTGTCGTGCTGTCTGATCCAACGTCTACCAGCCCCACGTGCTTTCCTGGTTGGGCCGAGGTGATTCTGGAGAGCGGCGAGCGTGTGCAGCTGCGGAACCTCAAGACTGGCGACCGCGTGCTTTGCCTGCAGGCATCGGCCGGCAACGCCCTCGGCTACTGCGAGCTCAAGACTTTCCAGCACGTGGAGCTGAACGGTACCACGACGTCTGTCGAGCTGCACTACACGGACAAGGACGGCAACCCCGCACTGATGTCCGCAACACCGGACCACTTTGTATTCCGCGCGGACGAGGACGTACACCTCGCTGACGGCTTGACGGTGCAGCCTGCAGGCGAGTTCATCTTCACTGGCGAGTTTGCTGTTGGCGACCGCCTGCTGCGCTACGACGCCGACGTTGGTGTCGTGTACACCGTGAACATCACCAGCATCACGTACGCTATCGAGCCAGACTACTTCACGCCGCTGACGGACGATGGCTCCACGCTCTTTGTTGAAGACGTGTTTGCGTCCTCGTTTGCCATCTTGGAGAGTCCTGATGTCATCCGCCTCGTCCTGGCGCCCATCTGGCAGAACGACGACGCACGCTTCACAGAGCCGACGGCAGGCAAGGACTTCCCCGAGGGCCTGCACCCGTTCACGACGCAGCTGTACTCCATCTTCCTCGCGGCAGAGATGAACGGCCAGGCGATTGACGTTGAGGGCATGGCCACCGCCATCGCCCAGCAGCTCGCCGTCGGCCACGTCTTCACGCAGCAGGAGATGCTCCAGCTCATTCCAAACTACATCAGCTGAGGGTGTACGCATGTGTTCGTTTGCTCAATTGCTTACTTTGTGTGTATGTGGTGTGTGTGTGTGTGTGTGTGTGTGTGTGTGTGTGTGTGTGTCTGTGGTCACCTTCCCTCTTGTGCAACAGTCGTACCGTGTGTGATATTCTTTCACAGGAACTTGCCATCACAAAACACGCGCGACAGTCACTCACCCTCACAACTACATGCAGCACTCACCCACGTTGTCCCAGCGAAATGACCATAAACCAAGCTGAAATGTCAATAGTATACGTTCAGTAACACGCCACAACGAACACGCGCTTGCATGCAACACCTGACGTCGTCTCACATCATGTCACCACCATCGTCATCATCGTCATCATCATCAACACCATCACCATCGTCATCACGTGCAGCAGTCGTGTTGTCGTGGCTGCCAAGGCCATGTATCTTCCTCCTGTGTGCCACCAAACTCTGCTGCCAGGCTGTTTTGAAATCACACACATCACACTTGTACTGCCGCCCCTTGGTGTGCAGCTTCACGTGCCTGATCAAGTTGCTGTGCGAGGCTGCTGAATAGTTGCACAGCTCACATTTGAATGGCTTCTCACCAGCGTGCGTGCGCAAGTGTCCCTTGAAATTGTACGACCGCGTTGTGGTGTAGCTGCATTTGTCGCACTCGTACACCTTCTTCGTGCGCTTGTTCGTCGTTGCGTGGTCTGGCTGGGCTGTTTCGGACGCAGCAGGTGCTGAGGTCGCGTCGCTGGACTGCTGTTGCGGGGCCACGTGCGATGTCTTCTGGCCGTCGTGTTGGTTTGCTTGTGGCTGGCGCGCCGCCTGTGGGCACGTGCGACGATTGTGCCAGGCCGCTGACACAGCGTGCACTTTTTGCTTTGCTGAGGCTGCTCGCTCGGTTGCTGGTCTGCCTTCGGGCAACTTCGACGGTTGTGGCCACACATTGCATACAGAGCACTTGACGGGCTGTCGTGCCGTCGCTGCTGCTGCTGTTCTTGCTGTTTCTGCCGTGGCTGATGTTGCTGTGCATCCACACCTGCTTCTTCTCTGTTGGCTGTACCATCCCCGTCAACTTCCTTGTGCTGGTGCTGGTGCTGGTGCTGGTGCTGGTGCTGGTGCTGTTGTTGTTGTTGTTGTTGTTGTTGTTGTTGTTGTTGTTGTTGTTGTTGTTGTTGTTGTTGTTGTTGCTGCTGCTGCTGCTGGTGTTGTTGTTGTTGTTGTTGTTGTAACCGTGTTCTGCGCCTGAGCGCCTGCTGTCGAATTGATCTTCGCTTCCTGTCAGCATCATTGCGCACCGCTCCTGCCCGCTCGACCTGCTTGCTTCCGAATACCGTTCGCATCAAACCCTGCCGTTGACGCTGCGTCCACTGGCGGCTTGGCTTTATGTGTGCGCGCCGCTCTTGTTGCTGTTGCTGTTGCAGTTGCTGATGCGCGGGTGGGTTGGCTGCATTTGGACAGGTTCGTCGGTTGTGGCCAGGAAGCTTGCACACAGAGCACAAGACGTGCTGTTCCTGCTGCTGCTGCTGCTGCTTATGCTGCTGCTGTAGCTGGTTCTGCTGCTGCTTATGCTGTTGTTTATGCTGCTGTTGCTGTTCCTGCTGTTGATTTTGCTGCTTATGCTGTAGTTGCTGTGCATTCACGCCTGCTTCATCTCTGGTGGCTGTGCCATCCCCGTCACCTTCCTTGTGCTGCTGCTGCAGCTGCAGCAGTCGCGTGCTACGTCGCGTTGCGTGCGGTCGTATGGATGATCGCTGCTGCTGTCTACTTGTGGCATCTGCGTGCACCTGCTGCTGTTCCTGCCCCTTCTCTCCCGCATTCAGGGCCACTGCTGTCGTTGTGGTTGCTGCTTTGGACGATGACGATGACGATGGCAGTGACGAGGATGATGAGCTGGATGAAGGTGCACCATCACTGTGTCGACCATGCGCTGTCTTCTGCAGTTGCTCTGCATGCTGTCGCGCCCACCGCTGGTTCTGCTCTTGCAGTTCTTGCTGCTGTTGTACTCGTTGCTGTTGTGTTGCTCGCTTCCCTCGTCTTCCTCTTGCCTGCTGCTGCTGTTGCTTGCTCTGTTTCTCTAGTGCTCGCTTACGTTGCTCCCCTCTTCCGCT
>NW_004754879.1:0-8284 GCF_000188695.1 Salpingoeca rosetta | reverse complement strand
GCCGCAAGCGGCGCCCCTTGCTGTTAGCTGTTGCCGTTACCTCCCGTTGTTGCCTCCCCTGGCGTCCGTGGTTGTTGCTGCTGTTGAGAAGCCGCGTCTTCCACCTCTGCGTGCCGGTGCGCTTGCCATGAAGCCGCCTGCCTGCGGCTGTGTGCGTGAACCACGCATCTGCTGCTCCAGCTGCTGCAGCCTGATGCTGAGCTCGAGGAGGGAGGGAAAGCGGCCACTGGCAAAGTAGGGAAGCGTGAGCGGGGCTGTCCAGCGTGGCAGCTGCTTCCAGACGATGGTGAAGAGGTCCTCGTTGTCCTGGCGCACGCCTGCGTCCTGCAACTGCTGCTGCAGCTCCATGTGTCGCTCGAAGAAGCGGGCGAGGTTGCCGCAGGGGACGTGAAGCTGCGCCTCCTTGAGCTCTGCGATGCGGAGGCGGTCCTGCGAAGCGTAGTGGTCCTTGAGCCGGGCCCATCCTTGGCCGGCGTTGACGTCTGCTTCTCCGTTGGTGAAGAGGAGAAGGGGGTAGCCTGAGAGCGTGGATGTTGCAAGTTCATGGTGGTGGTGCTGTTGTTGGAGACTTGTGTGTGTGTGTGTGTGTGTGTGTGTGCTGTGTGTGCTGTGTGTGCTGTGTGTTGTGTGGGAGATTGTCTTGGCAAGAGAGAGTTGTGTGTGTTTACTTGAGTTGTGAAGCAAACAAGGATGTAGGATGAATGAACACTCCAACAGAAAGAAACAGAACACAAGACAAGAATTGTCGACAACGCAAAGTGGTGACGTGGCAGTGTTTGTTGAGAGTTGTGTGTGTGGTTATGTGGTGTGTCATGCAAGAGCATGTAACATCGAGCAACCACACAAGCTAAACACTGCACGTGCAACAGGTTGGAGGGAAATCACGTGAACATTCCAGAACACAAGAGAGGTGAATGCAAATTTGTGGTGTCGTGAAGAAAGGAGGTCAATGATGACTCAGCAGGCAGGACTTGCCTGTCAACACTCCCCCGCATTGACCTACCTCTCTGCTGCGTTGACGTTCTGAAACGTGATTGATGGTGATGGTGATGTCATGCATGTAGGAATGGCATGGGCAGAGGTAGGTGAGATGCGAGTAAGGACGTGTGTTGTGGAACACGTTTAAGAAAATGGTTGGTGCCTGTGGTGCGCAGCCTGTTGTGGAAGGCTGGCCCGAGTGAAGGCGTGTCCTGTGGTGCGCGGCCGCTCAGAGGTCCTGACGCGGAGTCGAAGGACGTGGCGACCGGCCCGAATGAGGACGGGCCCGTGGCTGGCAGCCTGGCAGAGGACGCTGGTCGAACAGCATCGTGCAGAACTGAGCCGTCTTGGGCCGAGGGAGGATCTTCGTGAGAAGATCTGCGATCATATGCTCCGTGGCGAGGTAGCTCAGCACAATCCTCTTTGTGTCGACGCACTCGCGGATGTAGTGGTACTTGACGAGGATGTGCCGCATGCGCGAGGCGGCGTGTTCGGCAACGCGCTGCGCCGGCTGGTTGTCCGTGTGGACGAGCGTGGGCTCGCACAGGACGGCGCCGGTGAGCTCCTCCTGGAGTTGGCGAAGGAACATGAGTTCCTGTGCGGTGGCTGCGAGAGCCATGTACTCCGCGTCGGCGGAGGCTGTGGCCACGGTGGCCTGCAGCTTGGAGTTCCAGGACACGGGGCCCGTGGAACAGAAGACGACGAAGCCCGTGCGGGAACGTCGCGTGTCAACGTCGGAGGCGAACGACGCATCCGAGTACGCTGAGAGCACGCCGTCGGCAGTGCTGCCGTTGCTGGTGTCGCCAGTGGCGGCGTACTTGATGGTGTAGGACAAGGTGCCCTTGATGTAGCGAAGAAGGTGCTTGGCAGCCTTCCAATGGTCCATGCCGAAGTGCTGCATACGGCGAGACAGGATGGAGACAGCCGCTGAGATGTCTGGGCGCGTCATCGTCGCAGCATAGAGGAGGGAGCCAAGCAGCTCGCGGAACGGCACGTCCGGGAGTGGCTCCTCCTTGTCGGCTGGCTTGTCGACGTAGCCCGTGCAGAGCGGCGTGCCGACAGGCTTGCAGTCAGCCATGCCGAAGCTCTCCAGCACGTTGCGCAGGTAGTGCTCCTGGCTCATGGTGACGGTCCTGGCCTTGCGGTTGTGCTGCACCTTGATGCCGAGACATATGTCTGGGCTGCCCAGGTCCTTCATCTTGAAGCGCTTGGAGATGGCCTTCTTGAACGCGGCCATGTCGCTGTCGCTGTCGGCGAAGATGAGCAGGTCGTCCACGTAGACGGCAACCCACATCACTTTGCCACCCTTGCAGGTGCGGCGGTAGATGCAGGCGTCCGTGGCTGTGGCGACGAAGTCCTGCTCGCGCATCCAGGCGTCCAGCGTGTGGTTCCACAGGCGCGGGCTCTGCTTCAGCCCATACAGCCCACGCTTGAGGCGCAGCACCGTATTCGGCGAGAAGATGCCGTCGACGGCCGGTGGCTGGACGTAGATCTCGTGATCCACGGGCGCGTTGAGGAACGCCGTGTTGACGTCCATCTGCTGGATGTCCATGCCACGCGCGACGGCCATGGCGAGCATGGTGCGGATGGCTGCGATGGTAGCCGTCGGGGCAAAGGTGTCCGTGTAGTTGACACCGTGGACCTGGGAGTAGCCTTTGGCAACCCAGCGCGCCTTGTACTTGATCACCTTGCCCTGGTCATCGCGCTTCCTCCGAAAGATGACCATGCTGCGGAGCAGCTTGTGGCCCTTGGGAAGGTCAGCGCGAGGCACGACGTCGTAGACGTCATTGGCCTGCATTGCCGCAAACTCGTCCAGGATGGCTTGGCGCCACTCCTCGGAGTCTGGCGAGGCAAGCGCCTCCTTGACGGTGGCTGGCTCAGCTGACGTGGCAACACTGCCAGCAGCGATGTCTGGTAGATGACCACCCACTGCTGATGTCTTCTCCCCCGTACCAGCAGCGCTGGTGGCAACATGACACGTGGTGGTTGAGCCACCAGAGGTGTCCTTGTCGCCGAGGGTCTCGGACAACAGCAGCTGGTCCCAGACGGAACCGCCAAGGGCGCGTGGCTGGTGTTGACATCACTGTTCCAGTGTCAATGCTTGCTGAGTCAGCAAATTCTGCTGTAAACGTTTCTGTGCACGTGCGCCCAGAAACGGGCGTTTCTGGTTGTTTTGCCACGTGGCACTTCTCTCTCTCCTCCAGTTTTCTGTCTATGTGTGAGAGTGTCTCTCAGTTCATGTTCATTCATCCTACATCCTTGTTTGCTTCACAACTCAAGTAAACACACACAACTTCCCCTTGCCAAGACAATCTCCCACACAACACACAGCACACTCTGCACACACACACACACACACACACACACACAAGTCTCCAACAACAGCACCATCACCATGAACTTACAACAGATTATGAGACCCAGTCCAATTAGCGCAGACGGCATCAAGGTCTTCGCTGGCGCTGAGCAGGATGCCAACCTCTTCTTCATCACCGTCGAGGCCAAGCTCATCGCCGCTGGCATCGACGCTGGCATCATCGCCGAGGGTGGTGCTGACCACCAAGGAGACGGGCAGGCTCCAGCAGCTGCCTCATCGCCGAGCCCAAGCACCCACGGTGCTTCGGGTCCCCGCACTCGCTCCCGCGCTCAACGCGGCCCTCGCCGCACTGGCGTCCGCCACGACGCGGGGGACCACGACGACGATGACGACGACGAGGGCGATGGCGACGACCACGGCGCTCAGCCATCTTCCTCCTCTTCCTCTCTCCCTTCTTCCGCCACTCCGAGCGGAGGAGCGCAGGTGGCGTCCCGAGCCTCTGGCCTGCTGGATCCCCGTGATCCACAGGTTGACGCAGCCATCTTCGCGTTCCTCCTTGGCGTCCTGACGGGACACCCGCTGCGGCTGGCCATCACCGACAACCGTGGCCGCTCCGGTGTGCTTGCGCTGCGCCGCCTCCGCGAGCGCTACATCCGCAGCGGCAAGGACCACGTCAGTCGTCTCAGGCAGCAGCTCTCCTCGACCACCTGGTTGCCCACGGACACCGTCGACACGTTCATGTCCCGCATCACGGACATCAACTCGCAGCTCCTTGCTGCCGGCGTGTCCATCCCGGAGGACGACCTGCGCACCCTCGTCCGCAATGAACTCCCCGCGGAGTTTGATGTGGCGATGCGGTTCATGGAGCGCGAGGACCCGCCGCCATCGCTGTCCAAGATGACTGCGGACCTCATTCAGGAGGAGCGCCGCCTGCATCGTCCCAAGAAGCGCACGCCTGTGCTCGCCATCGGTGGGCCAGGCTCTGGCTCCTTCGCTGCATCGCCGATGCACACTGGCACGTCGCCCTCCGACACGAGCGGTGGACCATGCTGTCCACCTGCAGAGCGCGTGACTTGCGCGTTCTGCAACTTCCGCGGCCACTGCGCGCAGCAGTGCCGCAAGCTGCAGGCGGCCAAGCGGCATCACGTCATCGACGTGCGGCAGATCCTGGCTACGCTTCGCAACCACGGCAACGGCAACGGCAAGCGGCCAGGATCCTCTCGCCCGCAGCACGGAGGAGCAGCTCCATTCAAGAAGGCGGCCGTCGTCAGCCACGGCCCTCAGCGCGTGGAGACCTTCGCCATCCACCACGATGCCCTCATGCTGCAGCCCGAGGGCGAGGAGGGCCACGCCATCGGACCAGTGCCACCACAGCTGTGGCTCGCTGACAGCGGTGCCACGGCGCACATCACCAGCGACGCCTCCCTCCTCACCAACTACATCGCCGTCACGCAGCACGTCACCGTTGCCAACAGCCAGGCCGTCACGGTCATTGGCAAGGGCGACGCCGTGCTCCGCGTGACTGGCACAGACGGCGCTCCAGGTACCATCACGCTCAAGAACGTGCTGCATGTCCCCGATATCAAGTACAACCTTCTGGCGCTGAACCTGGTGACTCGCGCGCGTCGTGGTGCTTCCGTCGTCATTGCTGCGGACGACAGCCGCATCCAGTTTGCCACATGGAGCGTGCCTCTGCTGCCGTCCAAGGACACCGGCCATCTCTTCCTCTACGCCAGCACCACGACCTCCCAACAAGCCACGGCGCTTGCGGGGGAGCTCGTGCACAGCAGCGACGGGGAAGCCGAGGATGCTGACGAGGGCGCCTCTGCACACGACGTGCTAGGCCATCGCAGCAGCGCGGCCGTTGACGCCATCCGGCAGCAGATCGCCCAGGCCTCTTCCAAGCACATCGTCACCTGTGGACCATGTGCGCTTGGCAAGAGCACGCGCGCCTCCATCCCAAAGCAGTCTGCTCCACGTAGCGCTGGGCCATGCCAGCTGCTCTACGCCGACATCGCCGGTCCGCTGGAGGAGACGTCGCTGCGAGGTGCACGCTACGCGCTGACCTTCATCGACGACTGCACGCGTTTCGCCTGGACGTTTCTCATCCGGCACAAGAACGACGTCGGTGCGGCCCTGGAGCAGCTGCGCAAGGACCGTCACGTCATCAACGCGCTCCGAGGCGCCACGCTGCAGACGGACAGCGACGCCGTCTTCAAGAGCCAGGACTTCACCGACCTGTGCCTGGCCTTCGACATCAAGCAGCGCTTCTCGCCACCGCACTCGCAGGCCAAGAACGGATCCGCGGAGCGCACCTTCCGCACCCTCTTTGAGACGGCGCGCACGATGCTGTTTGCTGCGGACCTGGACAAGCCGTTCTGGGGCTTCGCCGTGCAGCACGCCACGCTGCTGCACAACATCGCGCCACGCAGGAGCCTCAAGGACAAGTCACCGTTCGAGGCCCTGACTGGGCACCCCTTCGACGTCAGCCTGTTGCGCGTCTTCGGCTCGCCGACCTACGTGCATGTGGAGAAGAGCAGCACGCGGCACAAGCTTGACCCACGCTCACGCGTCGGCGTCTACGTCGGCTTCGCCGAGGAGGACCAGGCCCACGTCGTCTGGATGCCGGACACGCGACGCGTTGTCCACACCATCCACGCTCGCTTCGGCGCCATCAAGAACAAGGACGCCGCCTCCTCTCAGCAGCAGCAAGAGCACAACAGCGGTGCCTCTGCTTCGCATGCCAATAAGACCGCTCAGCGTTCAACCGAGGACAGTGCCACCGGCGCTCCCACTGCACCACGTGCGGGGGAGCCGCAGCTCCAGCCACGCGCCCTTGGCGGCTCCGTCTGGGACCAGCTGCTGGTGTCCGAGACCCTCGGCGACAAGGACACCTCTGGTGGCTCAACCACCACGTGTCACGTTGCCACCAGCGCTGCTGGTACGGGGGAGAAGACATCAGCAGTGGGTGGTCATCTACCAGACATCGCTGTTGGCAGTGTTGCCACGTCAGCTGAGCCAGCCACCGTCAAGGAGGCGCTTGCCTCGCCAGACTCTGAGGAGTGGCGCCAAGCCATCCTGGACGAGTTTGCGGCAATGCAGGCCAATGACGTCTACGACGTCGTGCCTCGCGCTGACCTTCCCAAGGGCCACAAGCTGCTCCGCAGCATGGTCATCTTTCGGAGGAAGCGTGACGACCAGGGCAAGGTGATCAAGTACAAGGCGCGCTGGGTTGCCAAAGGCTACTCCCAGGTCCACGGTGTCAACTACACGGACACCTTTGCCCCGACGGCTACCATCGCAGCCATCCGCACCATGCTCGCCATGGCCGTCGCGCGTGGCATGGACATCCAGCAGATGGACGTCAACACGGCGTTCCTCAACGCGCCCGTGGATCACGAGATCTACGTCCAGCCACCGGCCGTCGACGGCATCTTCTCGCCGAATACGGTCCTGCGCCTCAAGCGCGGGTTGTATGGCCTGAAGCAGAGCCCGCGCCTGTGGAACCACACGCTGGACGCCTGGATGCGCGAGCAGGACTTCATCGCCACAGCCACGGACGCCTGCATCTACCGCCGCACCTGCAAGGGTGGCAAGGTGATGTGGGTTGCCGT
This sequence comes from Salpingoeca rosetta, assembly GCF_000188695.1. Classification (NCBI taxonomy): domain Eukaryota; class Choanoflagellata; order Craspedida; family Salpingoecidae; genus Salpingoeca; species Salpingoeca rosetta. Next base: position 1,375 of record NW_004754879.1, on the reverse strand, counting down.
CTACGTGGACGACCTGCTCATCTTCGCCGACAGCGACAGCGACATGGCCGCGTTCAAGAAGGCCATCTCCAAGCGCTTCAAGATGAAGGACCTGGGCAGCCCAGACATTTGTCTCGGCATCAAGGTGCAGCACGACCGCAAGGCCAGGACCGTCACCATGAGCCAGGAGCACTACCTGCGCAGCGTGCTGGAGACCTTCGGCATGGCTGACTGCAAGCCCGTCGGCACGCCGCTCTGCACGGGCTACGTCGACAAGCCAGCCGACAAAGGAGGAGCCACTCCCGGACGTGCCGTTCCGCGAGCTGCTTGGCTCCCTCCTCTATGCTGCGACGATGACGCTGTTAAGACATGGACTGGCTGTATGCGTGTGTGTGTGTCTGTGATGGTGTGGCTGTGTGCTGTGTGGTTGCTGTTCTCTCATGTGCGTTGTCGACCATTGTATTGGTGGGTGAACACAAGAGGAAATTTTGTAGAGGAAGTGGACGAAAACAAGAAAGCAAGTCGAACATGAATAAACCACAAAGTGACACAGGGGCGCCAATGTCTTTCGTCAACACTCCCCCGCATTGGCAAGGCTGTGGCAAGTGCCAGTCATGAACAAAAGACACGTGCGTGAATGTGTGACTGTATGTGGTGTTGTGTGTTCGTAGGATGCTGCTCCTGCTTGGCTTTCTTGCTGCATTCGTCCCATGGTAGCGGTCAGTCATACGCCTGTGTGAGCCTGAAGCGCATGCACAGTGCTGATAGACAGACAGGGGTGTGTGACGCATGTTGGAGGTCGCATGGGTTAGTTGTGTGCAAGTGGTGTCCCCTGAGGGAGAGTTGCCTGTGGTGCGCTGAAGTCAGAGGCTGCACCTGTGAGGGTGAACAACGTGACCCAGGCCCGTTTGAGGCGCGCCCATGTGCTGACTGTCAGAGGACGGGCTGTGCTGAGTTTCACCGTCGTGCAGAAAGCGGGCAAGGCAAGGTGACTACCGCTGAGGAATGGTCATGCCAAGTGTGTGGTGCGTGTGGTGTTGATGTGTGTGAGTGTGTGCCTGTGGTGCCTTGAGGTCAGAGGCTGGCCCCGTGAGTTGGGCAGCGTGACCACAGCGGGCCCGTGTGAGGCGTGCCTGTTTGCAATCTGTCAGAGGACGGGCGTTGCAACGGTAGCCGTCGTGCAGAGAGCAGGCATGGCTGAGTGACCATCGCTGTGGAATAGTCGTGCCGAGTGTTAGGTTGTGGTGTGATGTGTGCCTGTGATGCGCTGAAGCCAGAGGCTGCACCTCTGGGGTGGTCAGCGTGACAACAGGCCCGTAAGAGGCGTGCCCGTTGTGTTCTGGTGCTAGAGGACGGGCTGCAGAAGCTCTCCGTCGTAACACCAGTCGGGCATGAT
>NW_004754880.1:0-2500 GCF_000188695.1 Salpingoeca rosetta | reverse complement strand
CGCACACGCACGCACACGCACACACTCCACACACACACACACACACACACACACACACACGCACACGCACGCACACGTGCAATGCCTTTCACTCCGCCTTCTGACCAAGCAAACATGCTGTGCATCGATTGCAACTCCCGTCTATTTCGGCCATCCTGGCAACGCATTTGCTTTCCCTCGATGGTCACATCCATTCGTTTTCACTGGGGTTGACTATGATCGTGAGCAAGTGGCTGGCCACTCCTGTACACACGGACGCGTACACATACATGCAAACCAACAGAGCTGCGAAACACTGGCATCAACATCAAAATACTCGCATACACAAACATGTGCAAGCACGCTACGAAGACAATCCTGACCCACTGCCACCCTGGGCTGCCTGTTTCGCTGTTCCTGCTGTTCCTGCTGTTGATGAAGGTGGTGGCGCACGTGCTTGCCTGAACTTGTCCAACGTCCCTTGTCCTGCTGTCATCTTCGCCCGCTTTGCCGGCGCACCACCGACTGCGGCCCTTTTCCCACTGCTGTTGCTGTTGCTGTTGTTGCTGCTGCCCACCGCAGGTGGCGGCGGCCGTTGTCGACTCGTCTGTGCTGTCGATGACGATGACGATGACGATGATGATGGTGGAGGTTGCGACGCCCGAGCCATGGGTGATCCGTGCGGGCTTCTGTGCGTTGCGCGAACACCACTGCCACTGCCACTGCCACTGCTGGCGTTGCCTGCAGTTGTGGGCCTGGGTCTGCCAGCCATCATGCGTGCTGCCTTGGCTGCCGGGGACGAGTGCGATTGCGGCGGCGCCGCTCTCCGCTGCGCACTCTTTCCTCTCGCAGCGTCCCGAGCCAATGACGATGACGATGACGATGAGAGTGACGAAGATGCGACCAGCAGTGGCTTCCCTGCTTTCTTGGTGGCGCTCGCTCCTGCCGCTGCTGTCTTCTTCGTGCTGGATTTGCTACCGCTGCCTTGCCTCATGGGCTTCCCCTTCGCTGACGCGGGCGCCTTTGTTCCCTTCTTTGCCGATGCTGCCTTCGACGATGATGGTGACGGTGTGGCCTTCGTTTTCGCCTTGCCATCTCCACCATTTCCACCGCTCGCTGCCTTCGTCTTGAGCGTCTTGTACACGCGGCGCAGGGTCTTGCTCTGGTTCTGGGCGTCGTCGGGGCGGGTGCGTGTTGCCACGTGCAGCCACAGCGCCGTCTTGGCCTCCCCCTTGTCATACTGCACCTCGTTCTTCTCCCGTACCCGCGTAATGTGGTCGCCAACAGCAAGCAAGGCCTGTCCCAGCAAGAAGTGTGATGTGTGTGTGTGTGTGTGTGTGTGTGTGTGTGTGTGTGTGTGTGTGTGTGTGTGTGTGTGTGTGTGTGTGTGTGTGTGTGTGTGTGCGTGCGTGTGTGTGTGTGTGTGGAGGGGAGAGGAGGCGAGAGTAATGGGCCGATGATTACATGAGTACATCAGTTAAGGAGGAGATGAAAGGGTGACGTGTGTGCAAGGGTTGTGAGGCAAAGGGGCGGGGGGAATGGCAGGCGGACAGAGCAGTGAGGCGTGTGTGCATGCAATACATATGCTATGCTCAGAGGTGCTGCAAATGATGCGAACAAGTGCGGCTGCTGTCGTGCTCACCCCGCTCTTGTCCTCAAACTCTGCGCCCTCATCCGCCAACGTCTTGATGTGCGCGGCAACAGGTTGCATCCATTTCTGTCGGACCACACGGCAATCGAGTGTGAGCAGCGGCGGAGTAAAATCAAGGCGGACAGCAACGTAGTGTAGGATGCTGCAAAAACCAGCCACAACACACACACACACACACACACACACACACACACACACACACACACACAAAGCACAGACACGCACATGCACATGCACATGCACACGCACATACACACGCACACGCACACACACGCACACACATACAGAGCGCAGCAGGCTGCCGTACCGTGACAAGCTTTGGGGTGATCTGCTTCTTTTGGAATTCATCGTCGCTGCCGGCACTCGCCGCAGCCTTCTTCTTCGGAATTCGCTCAACTGTGCATGTGTGGGCATGTGTGTGTGTGTGCAAGTGAGTCAGTGACAGCGAGAGAATGTGAGAGTGTGTGTACGTATGTGCGTGCGTGCGCGCGCGCGACCATCACGGCTGCCGCTCAATGGATGACTGCGAGCAAGCACAGCCAGTCGCTTCCAACACCAATAATAGCAGCAGCGTCTCACCAAAGGACTTGACAGACGTCTGCTTCGATTTCTTCCCGGGCGTGGCGTTGGTTGACGAACGCTTCTTGCCCTGATAGAAACACCAAACACCAAACACCAAACACCAAACACACACGTACACACACGTACACACACATACACCAAGCATTCGCATGGAGATGCAGAGCCAGTGAGGCGGTATTCAGTGCTTGGAACAGCGAAACAGCTCGAGAAATGGGCCGCAAAGCCACACATCTCAACGTGCACGCACTTAAAACACACACACATAAAACACACACATACAACGTACCG
>NW_004754881.1:0-8978 GCF_000188695.1 Salpingoeca rosetta | reverse complement strand
ACACACACACACACACACACACACACACACACACACACACACACACACACACACACACACACACACACACACACACACACAGTCGCTCACTTGACGTGGTGCTCGCGTTGGGAGAGCAGCGACTCTCCAAGCACGTGGCCAGTGCTGTCCAGAATGCACACGCCCGTGTCATCAAAGGTGCTCTCGATGCCTAGCACCAGCGGCCGGGCTTGCTTGCTGTACTCACGACTGCAGACACGTGCGTGGCCACGGCACTGAGGAACCCTGTTCTGTCGCGCCACCCCTGTTGCAGCCGTCACCTCACGCCAACGCCGCGCAGCCACACGCCACCCACCCCTCATCGCCATCTCTTCGTTGCTGATTCTTCTTCTTCTTCTTCTCTTCTTCTTGCGCGCGAGAGAATGACGATGATGAGTGGTTCACTGGCAATGTGGCTGGTGTGGGCTGCCTGCCTTGTCTCGGTCGTTCTAGTTCCCTTTACCAAGGTATGGCAAGGCAAGGCTCTGTGTGTGTGTGTGTGTCTGTGTGTGTGTGTGTGTGTCTGTGTGTCTGTGTGTCTGCGTGTGTCTGTGTGTGTGCGTGTGTGTCTGTGTGTGTCTGAGTCTGTGTCTGTGTGTGTCTGTGTCTGTGTCTGTGTGTGTCTGTGTGTGTCTGTGCGCCTATGAAAGTGAGTGAGTGAGACACCAAGAGACCCCCCTACACCAAGACACCGACCCACCCACAAACGCACGCACGCACCCCTCACACTCACGCGTGCGCTGTCCGCTCCAACACGCGCAGGTGGAGGAGAGCTTCAACTTGCAAGCCATCCATGATCTCGTCCACCACAGAGAGAACATCAGCCACGTACGCATCGCCATGCAATACGACTTCTTCCCCCCCCCCTGCGCTCCTCGCCTTCCTTAAGCACGCACGCACTCATGCACACACTTACGGACTCACTGGCTCACACACGTACATTCATGCACATGCACACACCGTTCTGTCCCCCCCCCCCCTCTTCCTCTGCGTCCAACGATTGTCAGTATGACCATCTGGACTTTCCTGGCGTCGTGCCGCGAACGTTCCTTGGCAGCTTGATGGTCGCGCTGCCCACCAGCCTGCTGACAATGGCGCACGAAGCCCTGTCGCCGCACGCCTCCAAGGAGCTAGGGCTTGTCATCGGTATGTCTGCTGGTTTCACAGCCATCACATACTTGTCGCAACTGTCTGTCCCACACCGCCCATGGCGGAGCACTGCCGCTCTCTTCCACTTCACGCTGAGCCCATGTCTCACTAACCGAATGCTTGTACTCACACATGGCATACACACACGCACGCACGGATCAGCAAGAGCTAGCTTGGCGGCATTCAACTGCCTGGCGCTGTGGCGGCTGTATCGTGCTGTTCAGACCCGCTTCTCGCCCCAGATTGCGACATTCATGGCAGCTCTGACCGCTGTGCAGTTCCACCTTGTCTTCTACATGTCACGCACCCTCCCCAACACCTTTGCTTTGGCCCTAGGTCCGACGGCTGTGTGTTTCTGTGTCTGTGTGTGTGTGTGTGTTTGCGTGTTTGCGTGTGTGTGTGTGTGTGTCTGTGTGTGTCTGTGTGTGTCTGTGTGTGTCTGTGTGTGTGTGTGTGTGTGTGTGTGTGTGTGTGTGTGTGTGTGTGTGTGTGTGTGTGTGTGGGTGGGTGGGTCTTTCTCTGCCTGTCCCTCTGCCTGTCCCTCTGCCTTTCCTTCTGCCTGCCCCTCTGCCTGCCGCTGCGTTTGCGCTTTGCATCTCGCTCACCCTCCCCACACAACCGTGCCTGCCCAGTGTTGCTGGCGTTTTCGTACTGGCTGGAGTCAAAGCTGCAGCGAACCGTTGTTATGTTTGCCATCGCCGCCCCCGTTTTTCGAGCAGGTACATCCACGCATCTACGCACCTTGCATTCGTCAACGCATGGCAAGCACTTGACCCGCTCACCGCCGTACATGCGCATGCATGCACAACAACAACAATGACCACCACCGGCACCACCACCATATGTGCCGCAATGGGTACAGAGCTTGTTGTCCTGGCTGGCCCGGTGCTGCTGTCGGAGATGCTACAGCGCAACATCTCGCTCTCTCGCCTCCTTCTCACCGGCATTCCTGCTGGCTTGCTCAGCATAGGTGGGTGTGTGCGTGTGTGTGTGTGTGTGTGTGTGTGTGTGTGTGTGTGTGTGTGTGTGTGTGTGTGTGTGTGTGTGTGTGTTTGCATGCGGCACCGTACACGCTTTGTTCTCCACCCCACCACCTCCCTTGCCTCCATCGCAATTGTCCTCGTCTTCCCTATGCAACTGTTTGCACACCAACTGCAACTGCAACTCCCCCGTCCTGTATCCGCCACACCCCAGCCGTCTCTGTTGGCGTGGACTCATTCTTCTGGCAGCGGCTGCTGTGGCCAGAGGGCGAGGTGCTCTGGTTCAACACCATCCTTAACAAGAGCAGCAACTACGGCGTGCGTACCGATCGAGACCGCGGATGCTTTGATGATTGCACACGCATGCTTGTGTCGACCCACCGATTCATACATCACACACACACACACACACACACACACACAACTCTCCCTATTCATCTGATGGTTGTCCTGTGGTAGACGGAGCCGTTCCTGTGGTATTTCTACTCCGCACTCCCCCGCTGTCTCAGCGCCAGGTACAGCACAGAAAGAAAGAGAGAGAGAGAGAGAGAGAGTGTGTGTGTGTGTGTGTGTATGTGTGTGTGTGTTTCCTGCTTGTAAGAACGTCTACCATCAGTCCAAACGCACACACACACACACGCGCGCGCGCATGAAGCCGAGCTTGGTATTCGCTCACCACGTTTGCAATTCCAACCTGCGTATGTACTACTGTTCGTGTCAGTTTGCTGCTGGTCCCTGTGGGTATCTTTGCCAAGCGCAAGTTGCTGTGAGTTCACACACGCACACACTTAACGGCTCTGGCCAGCATCGCGGTGCTTGTAGGAGTTGATGCCACGCAAGACACGGGAGTTGCCCTGTGGGGTTTGGCGTGTCATGGTTGCTCGCTCATGCGATTTCCCTTGTGGTGACATGATAACTGCGATGGAATGATGTGAACAGACGGTATCTTCTTCCCGTTCTCGCGTTTGTCTTCCTGTACTCCTTCCTCCCACACAAGGTGCTGCTGTCGTTGCTGTTGTTGGTGGTGGTGGTGTTTGTTTGTTGGTTGGCTGTTCTTCTTCTTCTAATTGTTGTTGTTGCCTGTTGTTGCTTGTTGTTGCTTGCTCTTCGGCTGCCCCGTTGTTGTTACATTGGCAAGTGTTGCATCCACGCTGAACACGTCACCACTTGCTGTCCGTGCTCGCTGGTGTGCAGGAGCTTCGATTTGTCCTCTATGCAGTTCCGATGCTGACCATCGCCGCAGCCGCCGGCGCAGACTACTTGTACGCCCGCTGTCCGTACATGTCCGTGTTTCTACCCACGTTTGTCTGTCTGTGCATACACGTGCGTACATGTGCCTGTGTCTGTGTATGTGCGTGCGTCCATGTGCATGTGCCTGTGTCTGTGAGTGTATCCATCTAACCGTTCATCCTGCACGCCGCCCTGGCTTCCTTGCTCGTGTTCATCTAACCATGACAAAGGTGGCGTGTGAGGAGTGGCCACGGTGCTGTGCAGCGGGCAATCAGCGCTGCTGCTCGCGCTGTTGTTGTCGGCGTGTTTGTCGGCTGCATCCTCAGCACAGCCCTTTTCACAGCCGTCAGCAGGGAGAACTACCCAGGTGCGTGCATGTGTGTGTATTTGTCTGCCTGTCTGCGAGTGTGTCCGTTTGTCTGTCTGGGCGTGTGACATTGATCTAACGCTCTGTGATTGCAATGTACTTGCATCAACGCCTCGAATGCTCGCTTCAATCGCACGCTTTCACGCCTTCACCCTTTCACGCACTCACACTCACACCCGCGCACGTGCCAGGAGGCCATGCCTTCCGGTGGCTGCATGCCAACTGCGATGATGCGTGCGGATCCGCGACGGCGCCCGTGTCCGTGCATGTGTGCAATTTGGCTGCGCAGACGGGCGTGTCGCGCTTTGGTGAAACCAACCCCCACTTCAGGTACCAAGCACGCACGCACACGTGAATGCATACACACGCGCAATTGTAGGCTTGACCTAGTGCATGCACGTTTCGAGCACGTTTGTTGTGTTGTCGCTGGGTGGACAGCACGTAATTGTTGCATGTGACTGGCTGTGTCTTTCAGGTACTCCAAAGCAGAGGAATGGACAGATGACCTGTCGTGGCGCAACTTTACTTGGCTCATTGCAGAACCAAAAGGTGCGTGATGTGTGTGTGTGTGTGTGTGTGTGTGTGTCTGTGTGTCTGTGTCTGTGTCTGCGTCTGTGTCTGCGTCTGTGTGTGTCTGTGTCCAGTGCGTCGCTTTCTGCTGTCGTCATCTTCTGCCATGAAAAGTCCTTCCTTGCTCATCACAACACGCCTGCTTGTCGTTGACTGCGACAGATGAGCCACAATACGCCGCTTCACACAAGCGCGTTGCCGCCATTCAGGTGCGGTGCTTTGTGGTGGTGTGAAGCCTGCGTCGCGGGTTGTATTGACCAGACACATGAACACCCATCCTCACGTGTGCATGTGTGCTCTGCGCTGCATTTGCGTTGCTGCTGCTACTACTGCTGGCAGGGCCTTGATCGTGTGTCCACGACGTCCTCGTGGCCGTTCATTCGCATCAACAAGCGAGACGCCCTCCTTGTCTTGCGTGCAAGATGATAGCCCGATGCTGGTTGATGCTCCGTGTGTGTGCGTGATGCATGTGTGATGTGTGTGTGTGTGTGATGCATGTGAGGCTGTCGGGCTTATCAGCATGCGTCACATGATGGCATGCATGCTGATAGTCTGTCTGCCTAACTGACATGAACAACCGACCAATCGAAGAAGAACGCAACAAGGGAAGGGGGCGAGGGAAGAAAGGACGAGATGATGATTGTGAACGATCACGAATAGCACCAAAGCCAACCATCACCACCACCACCAACATGACGCAATTCTTCTTGCCCACAAAATCAAAACAAAAGGCGGTGACAGTTGCGGATGAAATGAAATGATGACAAACCACTTTACCCACGCAGCGTTCGTGCATGCATTCATTCAGGCATTCATGCATGCGTTCACCACGACATCCATTGCAGCACTCACGCTTGACCGCAACCCAGCACAGTAGCTCTGCTTGCTGTTCCTTCTTCCTTCCGTTGGTCCTGCTTCCCTGTTGCTGCCGGATATGAGCTCGCACGGACCAAGCGCAGACGACCTGGTGTGCGACCCTTCGCACAGGTCCGCTGTTGTGTTTGCGTGCGAGCGAGGGTGTGCAGTCTTGCACCTCTGTGTGATGACCTGATGTTGGCTGACGCCCGCTTGTGCGAACCGCTGGTCCCTTCTCAGGTTCTGTGTCTCCAAGTCGGTCAACATTGACGAAGCCATCCAGGACCTCCTCAAGAGGTGTGTGTGTGTGTGTGTGTGTGCATGTGTGTATGTGTGTGCGTGTGTGTGTGTTCGTGTTGCGTGTGTGTGTGTGTGTGTGTGTGTGTCTGTGTGTGTGTGTCTGTGTGTGTGTGTGTGTGTGTGGTTGTATTGTGTGGTTGTGTCTGTGTTGTGTGTGTGTGTGTGTGTGTTGTGTGGTTGTGTTGTGTGTTTGTGCTGTGTGGTGTCCATCTCGGTCGCTTGGGGTTGTTCCACCCACCTCCCTCATCGACCCACCTCCCTCATCGACCCACCTCCCTCATCGACCCACCTCACTCATTCACGCACACGCGCTGCTTCATGCAACTAGGGTCAAAGCGCGAGATCCGCATGAGAAAGAGTTCCTGCAAGCCCTCGAGGAAGTCATCGTGAGCCTCAAGCCCGTCCTCACCCAGCATCCATACTACATTGACGTGCGTTGCCTAGTAGCTTTCGCCCTGACACACACACACACACACACACACACACTTGGTGCTTGCATACATGCAGGTATGCTGAGGTGTTGCAGACCACATCTGATAGTTTTGTGTTTGTGCCCTGCCCTCATCAGGTGCTGGAAACGCTGGCCGAGCCGGAACAGGTGCACTACTTCCGCGTGCCATGGATTGACGACAACGGCCGCCAGCAAGTCAACCGCGGGTTCCGTGTGCAGTATTCCAGGTACAGGGTGCTCTGTGTGTGTGTGTGTGTGTGTGTGTGTGTGTGTCTGTGTGTGTCTGTGTGTGTGTCTGTGTCTGTGTGTCTGTGTCTGTGTGTATGGGTCTGTGTCTGTGTATTTGTCCCTGTACATCCGCAATCCTCGAGCTGTGAGCGACATCCTCTCTCGTGTTCTCACGTTGCGCGCGTGTGTGCAATGGGCAATGCAACTGCTCATGCGGCCAGTGCGCTCGGCCCGTTCAAAGGTGGCCTTCGCTTCCACCCATCAGTGAACCTGAGCGTTGTCAAGTTCCTTGGTTTCGAGCAGGTGTGTGTGTGTGTGTGTGTGTGTTGTGTGATAGGATCTTGCAGGCGTTCGTGTCGCGTTCATGGGCTTTGTGCCTCTTGTATGAGCACACACACACACCCCATTCTCACACCGCACACGCACACACTCAATTCCTGTGTGCTCCGCCTTCAGATCTTCAAGAACTCCTTGACGGGGCTGCCGCTCGGTGGCGGTAAGGGCGGCTCGGATTTCGACCCAAAGAACAAGAGCGATGGCGAGGTGCTTCGGTTCTGCCAGAGCTTCATCACCTCCCTCTTTCACCACATCGGACCAAGCCAGGACATTCCTGCTGTAGGGGGATGCGTGGGTGTTTGGGTCAATACGTGGATGGGTCTACGCATATGCCTTGATGCCATCTTTCCCGTCAATGTGCGTCTTCCTACACGACAAGTTTACAGCGTTTTATTGCCGCACCTCTAAAGCTTGCTTCTGCCGTTGATGCTTGCAGGGTGACATTGGCGTGGGCTCTCGCGAGATTGGATACATGTATGGCATGTACAAGCGTCTCACGGTATGTCACACAGGTGTGTGTGTGTGTGTGTGTGTGTGTGTGTGTGTGTGTGTGTGTGTGTGTGTGGGTGTGTGTGTGTGTGGGTGTGGGTGTGTGGGTGTGTGGGTGTGCGTGGGTGTGCGTGGGTGTGCGTGGGTGTTTGGCCATAGCTGTACACTTACCCACTGGTGTTGGACAAACAAGCAGTCATGTGTCATTGTCTGACGTCCCACCGTTCACGCTTTTCGTGCTCGTGCATTTGTGCTTGCGCCACTTGCAGCGCCAATTCGAGGGCACAATGACGGGGAAGAACACAAAATGGGGAGGCAGCTACCTGCGCACAGGTGAGTGTGTGTTGTGTGTGTTGTGTGTGTGTGTGTGTGTGTGTGTGTGTGTGTGTGTGTATGTGTGTGGATGGGTGGATTTGGCAACATGCGCCCACTTGCTTGCTTGCGTGCGTGCTTGCATGCATGCTTGCTTGCTTGCCTGCTTGTAGAAGCGTTCGTTCGATCTAACAGAGACATGTCCGCTGGTTGTCCTTGCTTGTTGCTTGGATGACATCAGAGGCCACTGGCTATGGCGTTGTGTACTTCACCGACCACGTCATGGCTGACCTCGACACGTCGCTGGAGGGAAAAACGTGCCTCATCTCCGGCTCCGGTAACGTCGCGCAGTATTGCTGCGAAAAGGTGTGAATCCTGTGTATGCTGTGGTTGTGTGTGTGTGTGTTTGTGTAACGATGTGGTGGAACAGCGTATTCTGGGTTGCGCTGAGCAAATCCTGCCACATGAATGCACACGCGTGCCTTTTCGTCCTTTCCCTCTCCTACCCCTTGACTCGTTGACACTCACCAACTCACGCAAGTCACGCAATTTTTCATTGATGTCACATCATATCAGCTGCTGCAAGGCGGCGCAAAAGTTGTCACCATGTCAGACAGCTCGGGGTACATTCACGTCCCATCGGGAATGACAAAGGAGATGCTTCAGGAGGTGCGTAAACGCGTGTACATGCACATGTGCTCGTGCTTGCGATACGTTTGCAATTCCCAGGCGTGATCTTCCGGTGTTACTTGTTCACCTCATGCGACCAAACTCTCTTGACATGACTTTCCCTCGCAACTGCAGCTCTTCGACCTCAAGCAGCGACGACGGGGCCGTATTTCAGAGATGGCCGACAAGTTTGACCAGGTCGTGGTGTGTGTGTGTGTGGGGGGGGGGGAGGGGTGGGGGGGTGATCTTGTACGCTGTTGTTTCTCGTCTTTATTGCAACGCTCAAGTGCTTTGGTGCATGAGTGTCCTGTTTCCAGTGTGATGCCACCAACGGCTACCAAGGCCCTTTGCTCGTTGATGTCATTCACCATGCTTGCATCACTTACGAGTTCGCTTGCCCGCGTCTACCAGATTAAGTTTTTCAAGGGAAAGAAGCCGTGGGAGGTGGCGGCGGACGTGGCATTGCCGTGTGCGACGCAGAACGAGGTTACAGAGGAAGATGCGCAGACACTCGTGAAGGTGAGCCAAGACATGGCACGCATTGCATCGCGTTGCTTGGCTGCCGGGTGTGATCAATCGAGGCTTGCCTATCTTGCCGATCTCGCCTGCTCTCTCTGTCCATCTTGCCCACCTTGTCTGCCTTGTGTCACAATCGTGTGTACACAACGACTTTGTCTCACGCGTCGCTTCACCACCTCTGCGCAGAACGGACTCGTTGCGTTGGTCGAAGGCGCAAACATGCCGTGTACAAGCCAAGCTGTCAAGCGTATTGAAAGGTACGACAGTCATGCATATATTTGTATGTGTGTGTGCATGTGTGTGTGTGTGTGTGTGTGTGTTCGTCGTGTCGTGTTGCTTGCAGGCACGTGTGTTGGATATTTCGCTGCTAAAGCTGCGTTTTCATCACATTGCGTGTTGGTGACAGTGCCGGCGTGGCGTTTGGGCCCGCAAAGGCGGCGAACGCAGGAGGCGTCGCAGTCAGTGGCCTCGAAATGGCACAAAACAGGTGTGTGTGTGTGTGTGT